>NW_027490162.1:0-300000 GCF_050948175.1 Xylocopa sonorina
ACATCTGCAAACGATATTCCCAAGGATGGAAACGTCGCATTTACATTCTTTGAAGTGAATACGAGGTATACATGACACTTCGCAATGAATATTGTATCTTATCATGAAACATGGACGTGAGATGCGATATCCCGTTTTAAGAAGCATTAGGACTCTTTTGCTACGATGCGTATACATCTGCAAACGATATTCCCAAGGATGGAAACGTCGCATTTACATTCTTTTGAAGTGAATACGAGGTATACATGACACATCGCAATGAATATTATATCTTATCACGAAATATAGAAATGAGGTGCGATATCAAGGTTTAAGTAGCATTAGAAATCTACTGCTACGATACGTAGCCATCTGAATAAGCTATTTCCCAGAAAGGAAGTGTCGCATTTACATTCGTTTGGAGTGTAGTACGAAGTATACATGACACTTCGCAATGAATATTATATCTTATCATGAAGCATAGAAATGAGATGCGATATCGCGTTTTGAGAAGCACTACAACTCTGTTGCTACGATACGTAGGCATCTGCAAACGCTATTTCCTAGCAAGGAATAGTCGCATTTACATTCTTTTGAAGTAAATACGAGGTATACATGGCACTTCGCAATGAATACTATATCTTATCATGAAACATAGAAGTGTGGTGCGATATCGCGTTTTAAGAAGCATTAGAACTCTATGGCCTCGATGCGGAGACATCTGCAAACGCTATTTCCTAGCATGGAAGCGTCGCATTTACATTCTTTTGAAGTGAATACGAGGTATACATGACACTTCGCAATGAATATTATATCTTATCATGAAGCATATAAATGAGATGCGATATCGCGTTTTAAGTAGCATTAGAACTCTATTGCTACGATACCTAGACATCTGCAAACGATATTCCCAAGGATGGAAACGTCGCATTTACATTCTTTGAAGTGAATGCGAGGTATACATGACACTTCGCAATGAATATTATATCTTATCATGAAACATAGAAGTGAGGTGCGATATCGCGTTTTAAGAAGCATTAGAACTCTATCGCCTCGATGCGGAGACATCTGCTAACGCTATTTCCTATCATGGAAGTGTCGCACTTACATTCTTTTGAAGTGAATACGAGGTATACATGACACTTCGCAATGAATATTGTATCTTATCATGAAACATGGAAGTGAGATGCGATATCCCGTTTTAAGAAGCATTAGAACTCTATTACCTCGTCGCGTAGACAACTGCAGACGCTATTTCCTAGCAAGGAAGTGTCGCATTTACATTCGTTTGGTGTGAGTACGAGGTATACATGACATTTCGCAATGAATATTATATCTTATCACGAAACATAGAAATGAAATGCGACATCTCGTTTTAAGAAGCATTAGGACTCTTTTGCTACGATGCGTATACATCTGCAAACGATATTCCCAAGGATGGAAACGTCGCATTTACATTCTTTTGAAGTGAATACGAGGTATACATGACACTTCGCAATGAATATTATATCTTATCATGAAACATAGAAATGAGATGCGATATCGCGATATAAGAAGCATTAGATCTCTATTGCTACGATACGTAGACATCTGCAAAAGATACTTCCTAGGAAGGAAGTGTCGCATTTACATTCTTTTCAAGTGAATACTAGGTATACATATCACTCCACAACGAATATTATATCTTATCATGAAACATAGGAATGAGATGCGATATCGCGTTTTAAGAAGCATTGGAACTCTATTGCTTGGATACGTAGACATGTGCAAACTCTATTTCCTAGCAAGAAAGTGTCGCATTTACATTTTTTTGAAGTGAATACGATGTGACACTTCGCAATGAATATTATATCTTATCATGAAACATAGATGTGAGGTGCGATATCGCGTTTTAAGAAGCATTAGAACCCTATGGCCTCGCTGCGGAGACATGTGCAAACGCTATTTCCTAGCATGGAAGTGTCGCACTTACATTCTTTTGAAGTGAATACGAGGTATAAATGACACTTCGCAATGAATATTATATCTTATCATGAAGCATATAAATGAGATGCGATATCGCGTTTTAAGTAGCATTAGAACTCTATTGCTACGATACCTAGACATCTGCAAACGATATTCCCAAGGATGGAAACGTCGCATTTACATTCTTTGAAGTGAATACGAGGTATACATGACACTTCGCAATGAATATTATATCTTATCATGAAACATAGAAGTGAGGTGCGATATCGCGTTTTAAGAAGCATTAGAACTCTATCGCCTCGATGCGGAGACATCTGCTAACGCTATTTCCTATCATGGAAGTGTCGCACTTACATTCTTTTGAAGTGAATACGAGGTATACATGACACTTCGCAATGAATATTATATCTTATCATGAAACATAGAAATGAGATGCGATATCGCGATATAAGAAGCATTAGATCTCTATTGCTACGATACGTAGACATCTGCAAAAGATACTTCCTAGGAAGGAAGTGTCGCATTTACATTCTTTTCAAGTGAATACTAGGTATACATATCACTCCACAACGAATATTATATCTTATCATGAAACATAGGAATGAGATGCGATATCGCGTTTTAAGAAGCATTGGAACTCTATTGCTTGGATACGTAGACATGTGCAAACTCTATTTCCTAGCAAGAAAGTGTCGCATTTACATTTTTTTGAAGTGAATACGATGTGACACTTCGCAATGAATATTATATCTTAGCATGAAACATAGAAGTGAGGTGCGATATTGCGTTTTAAGAAGCATTAGAACTCTATGGCCTCGATGCGGAGACATCTGCTAACGCTATTTCCTAGCATAGAAGCGTCGATTTACATTTATTTGACGTGAATACGAGGTATACATGACACTTCGCAATGAATATTATATCTTATCATGAAACAGTGAAATTAGATGCAATATCGCGCTCCGAGAAGCATTAGAACTCTATTGCTTCGACACGTAGACATCTGGAAACGCTATTTCCTAGCATGGAAGTTTCGCATTTATCTTCTTTTGAAGTGAATACGAGGTATAAATGACACTTCGCAATAAATATTATATCTTACCATGAAACATAGAAACGATATGCGACATCTCGTTTTAAGATGCATTAGATCTCTATTGCTACGATACGTAGACATCTGCAAACGCTATTTCCTAGCATGGAAGTTTCGCATTTACATTCTTTTGAAGTGAATACGAGGAAAACCTGGCACTTCGCAATGAATATTATATCTTGTCCCGAAACATAGTAATGAGATGCGATATCCCGTTTTAAGAAGCATAAGAAATATATTGCTACGATACGCAGACATATGCAAACGCTATTTCCTAGCAAGGAAGTGTCGCATTTACATTCTTTTGAAGTGAATACGAGGTACACATGACAAATCGAAATGAATATTATATCTTATCATGAAACATAGATGTGAGATGCGATGTCGCGTTTTAAGCAGTATTAGGACACCATTGCTACGATACGTAGACATCTGCAAACGCTATTTCCTAGCATGGAAGTTTCGCATTTACATTCTCTTGAAGTGAATACGAGGAAAACATGGCACTTCGCAATGAATATTATATCTTGTCCCGAAACATAGTAATGAGATGCGGTATCCCGTTTTAAGAAGCATAAGAAATATATTGCTACGATACGCAGACATATGCAAACGCTATTTCCTAGCAAGGAAGTGTCGCATTTACATTATTTTGAAGTGAATACGAGGTATACATGACAAATCGCAATGAATATTATATCTTATCATGAAACATAGATGTGAGATGCGATGTCGCGTTTTAAGCAGTATTAGGACACCATTGCTAAGATACGTAGACATCTGCAAACGCTATTTCCTAGCATGGAAGTTTCGCATTTACATTCTTTTGAAGTGAATACGAGTTATACATGGCACTTCGCAATGAATATTATATCATATCATGAAAAAGAGGAATTGGATTCGACATCTCGTTTTAAGTAGCACTAGAACTCTATTGTTTCGATGCATAGACATCTGGAAACGCTACTTCTTAGCAAGGAAGTCTCGCATTTACATTCTTTTGGAGTGAGTACGAGCCACACATGATACTTCGCAATGAATATTATATCTTATCATGAAACATAGATGTGAGATGCGATGTCGCATTTTAAGCAGTATTAGAACACCATTGCTACGATACGTAGACATCTGCAAACGCTATTTCCTAGCATGGAAGTTTCGCATTTACATTCTTTTGAAGTGAATACGAGTTATACATGGCACTTCGCTATGAATATTATATCATATCATGAAACAGAGAAATGGGATGCGACATCTCGTTTTAAGATGCATTAGATCTCTATTGCTACGATACGTAGACATCTGCAAACGCTATTTCCTAGCATGGAAGTTTCGCATTTTTCTTCTTTTGAAGTGAATACGAGGTATAAATGACACTTCGCAATAAATATTATATCTTATCGTGAAACATAGAAACGATATGCGACATCTCGTTTTAAGATGCAATAGATCCCTATTGCTACGATACGTAGATATCTGCAAACGCTATTTCCTAGCATGGAAGTTTCGCATTTACATTCTTTTGAAGTGAATACGAGTTATACATGGCACTTCGCAATGAATATTATATCATATCATGAAAAAGAGAAATGGGATTCGACATCTCGTTTTAAGAAGCACTAGAACTCTATTGTTTCGATGCATAGACATCTGGAAACGCTACTTCTTAGCAAGGAAGTCTCGCATTTACATTCTTTTGGAGTGAGTACGAGCTATACATGACACTTCGCAATGAATATTATATCTTATCATGAAACATAGATGTGAGATGCGATGTCGCGTTTTAAGCAGTATTAGAACACCATTGCTACGATACGTAGACATCTGCAAACGCTATTTCCTAGCATGGATGTTTCGCATTTATCTTCTTTTGAAGTGAATACGAGGTATAAATGGCACTTCGCAATAAACATTATATCTTATCATGAAACATAGAAACGATATGCGACATCTCGTTTTAAGATGCATTAGATCTCTATTGCTACGATACGTAGACATCTGCAAACGCTATTTCCTAGCATGGAAGTTTCGCATTTATCTTCTTTTGAAGTGAATACGAGGTATAAATGACACTTCGCAATAAATATTATATCTTATCATGAAACATAGAAACGATATGCGACATCTCGTTTTAAGATGCATTAGATCTCTATTGCTACGATACGTAGATATCTGCAAACGTTATTTCCTAGCATGGAAGTTTCGCATTTACATTCTTTTGAAGTGAATACGAGTTATACATGGCACTTCGCAATGAATATTATATCATATCATGAAAAAGAGAAATGGGATTCGACATCTCGTTTTAAGAAGCACTAGAACTCTACTGTTTCGATGCATAGACATCGGGAAACGCTACTTCTTAGGAAGGAAGTCTCGCATTTACATTCTTTTGGAGTGTGTACGAGCTATACATGACACTTCGCAATGAATATTATATCTTATCATGAAACATAGATGTGAGATGCGATGTCGCGTTTTAAACAGTATTAGAACACCATTGCTACGATACGTAGACATCTGCAAACGCTATTTCCTAGCATGGAAGTTTCGCATTTACATTCCTTTGAAGTGCATACGAGTTATACATGGCACTTCGCAATGAATATTATATCATATCATGAAAAAGAGAAGTGGGATTCGACATCTCGTTTTAAGAAGCACTAGAACTCTATTGTTTCGATGCATAGATATCTGGAAACGCTACTTCTTAGCAAGAAAGTGTCGCATTTACATTCTTTTGAAGTGAATACGAGGAAAACATGGCACTTCGCAATGAATATTATATCTTGTCCCGAAACATAGTAATGAGATGCGGTATCCCGTTTTAAGAAGCATAAGAAATATATTGCTACGATACGCAGACATATGCAAACGCTATTTCCTAGCAAGGAAGTGTCGCATTTACATTCTTTTGAAGTGAATACGAGGTATACATGACAAATCGCAATGAAAATTATATCTTATCATGGAACATAGATGTGAGATGCGATATCGCGTTTTAAGCAGTATTAGAGAACCATTGCTACGATACGTAGACATCTGCAAACGCTATTTCCTAGCATGGAAGTTTCGCATTTATCTTCTTTTGAAGTGAATACGAGGTATAAATGACACTTCGCATTAAATATTATATCTTATCATGAAACATAGAAACGATATGCGACATCTCGTTTTAAGATGCACTAGATCTCTATTGCTACGATACGTAGATATCTGCAAACGCTATTTCCTAGCAAGGAAGTGTCGCATTTACATTCTTTTGAAGTGAATACGAGTTATACATGGCACTTCGCAATGAATATTATATCATATCATGAAAAAGAGAAATGGGACACGACATCTCGTTTTAAGAAGCACTAGAACTTTATTGTTTCGATGCATAGACATCTGGAAACGCTACTTCCTAGGAAGGAAGTCTCGCATTTACATTCTTTTGGAGTGAGTACGAGCTATACATGACACTTCGCAATGAATATTATATCTTATCATGAAACATAGATGTGTGCTGCGATGTCGCGTTTTAAGCAGTATTAGAACACCATTGCTACGATACGTAGACATCTGCAAATGCTATTTCCTAGCAAGGAAGTGTCGCATTTACATTCTTTTGAAGTGAATACGAGGTATACATGACAAATCGCAATGAATATTATATCTTATCATGAAACATAGATGTGAGGTGCGATATCGCGTTTTAAGCAGTATTAGAAAACCATTGCTACGATACGTAGACATCTGCAAACGCTATTTACTAGCATGGAAGTTTCGCATTTACATTCTTTTGAAGTGAATACGTGTTATACATGGTACTTCGCAATGAATATTATATCATATCATGAAACATAGAAACGAGATGCGACATCTCGTTCTAAGATACATTGGATCTCTATTGCTACGATACGTAGACATATGCAAACGCTATTTCCTAGCAAGGAAGTGTCTCATTTACATTCTTTTGAAGTGAATACGAGGTATACATGACAAATCGCAATGAATATTATATCTTATCATGAAACATAGAAATGAGATGCGATATCGCGTTTTAAGAAGTATCAGAACGCTATTGCTACGATACGAAGATATCAGCAAACGCTATTTCCTAGAATGGAAGTGTCGCATTTACATTCATTTGAAGTGAATGCGAGGTATACATGACACTTCGCAATGAATATTATATCATATCTTGAAGCATAGAAATGAGATGCGATATCGCGTTTTGAGAAGCATTAGAACACTATTGCTTCGAAACGTAGACATCTGCAAGCGCTTTTCCTAGCAAGGAAGATTCGCATTTACATTCTTTTGAAGTGAATACGAGGTATACATGACACTTCGCAATGAATATTATATCATATCATGAAGCATAGAAATGAGATGCGATATCGCGTTTTGAGAAGCATTAGAACATTATTGCTTCGAAACGTAGACATCTGCAAGCGCTTTTCCTAGCAAGGAAGATTCGCATTTTCATTCTTTTGATGTGAATACGAGATATACATGACACTTCGCAATGAATATTATATCTTATCATGAAACATAGAAGAGAGATGCGATATCGCGTTCTAAGAAGCATTAGAACTCTATGGCCTCGATGCGGAGACATCTGCAAACGCTATTTCCTAGCATGGAAGTGTCGCACTTACATTCTTTTGAAGTGAATGCGATGTATACATGACACTTCGCAGTGAATATTATATCTTATCATGAATCATGGAAATGAGATGCGATATCGCGTTTTAAGAAGCATTAGAAGTCTATGGCCTCGATGCGGAGACATCTGCAAACTCTACTTCCTAGCATGGAAGTGTCGCACTTACATTCTTTTGAAGTGAATTCGAGGTATACATGACACTTCGGAATGAATATTATATCTTATCACGAAACATACCTATGAGATGCGATATCGCGATTTAGGTAGCATTAGAACCCCATTGCTACGATACGTAGACATCTGCACACGCTATTTCCTAGCAAGCAGTAGTCGCATATACATTCTTTTGAAGTGAATACGAGGTGTACATGACACTTCGCAATGAATATTATATCTTATCACGAAACATAGAAATGAGATGAGATATCGCGATTTAACTAGCATTAGAACTCTATTGCTACGATACGTAGACATCTGAATAAGCTATTTCCTAGCAAGGAAGTGTTGCATTTACATTCGTTTGGAGAGTATACGAGGTATACATGACACTTCGCAATGAATATTATATCTTATAACGATACATAGAAATGACATGCGATATCGCGATTTAAGTAGCATTAGAACTCTTCTGCTACGGTACGTAGACATCTGAATACGCTATTTCCTAGGAAGGAAGTGTCGCATTTACATTCGTTTGGAGAGAAGACGAGGTATACATGACACTTCCCAATGAATATTATATCCTATCATGAAACATAGAAGAGAGATGCGATATCGCGTTTTAGGAAGCATTAGAACACTATTGCCTCGACCCGTAGACATTTGCAGACGCTATTTCCTAGCTTGGAAGTGTCGCATTTACATTCTTTTGTAGTGAATACGAGGTGAACATGACACTTCGCAATGAATATTATATCTTATCACGAAACATAGGAATGAGATGCGATATCGCGTTTGAGAAGCATTAGAACTCTATGGCCTCGATGCGATATCGCGTTTGAGAAGCATTAGAACTCTATGGCCACGATGCGGAGACATCTGCAAACGCTATCTCCTAGCATGGAAATGTCGCACTTACATTCTTTTGAATTGAATACGAGGTGTACATGACACTTCGCAATGAATATTATATCTTATCACGAAACATAGAAATGAGATGCGATATCGCGATCTAGGAAGCATTAGAACTCTATTGCTACGATACGTAGACATCTGCTAACGCTATTTCCTAGCAAGGAAGATTCGCATTTACATTCTCTTGAAGTGAATACGAGTTATACATGACACTTCGCAATGAATATTATACCTTATCACGAAACATAGAAATGAGATGCGATATCGTGATTTAAGAAGCACTAGAACTCCATTGCTACGATACGTAGACATCTGCAAACAATATTTCCTAGCAAGGAAGTGTCGCACTTACATCCTTTCGAAGTGAATTCGAGGTATACATAACACTCCACAAAGAATATTATATCTTATTACGAAACATAGAAATGAAGTGCGACATCTCGTTTGTAGAAGCATTAGAACTCTATTGCTACGATACGTTCACATCTGCAAACAATATTTCCTAGCAAGGGAGTGTCGCACTTACATCCTTTTGAAGTGAATACGAGGTATACATGACACTCCACAATGAATATTATATCTTATTACGGAACATTGAAATGAAATGCGACATCTCGTTTTAATAAGCATTAGAACACTATTGCTACGATACGTTGACATCTGCAAATGCTATTTCCTAGCATGGAAGTGTCGCATTTACATTCTGTTGAAGTGAATACGATGTATACATGACACTTCGCAATAAATATTATATTTTATCATGAAACATAGAAGTGAGATGCGATATCGCGTTCTAAGAAGCATTAGAACACTATTGCTACGATACGTAGACATCTGCAAACGCTATTTCCTAGCATGGATGTGTCGCATTTACATTCTTTTGAAGTGAATTCGATGTATACATGACACTTCGCAATAAATATTATATTTTATCATGAAACATAGAAGTGAGATGCGATATCGCGTTCTAAGAAGCATTAGAACACTATTGCTACGATACGTAGACATCTGCAAACACTATTTCCTAGCATGGATGTGTCGCATTTACATTCTTTTGAAGTGAATACGAGATATACATGACACTTCGCAGTGAATATTATATCTTATCATGAAACATAGAAATGAGATGCGATATCTCGTTTTAGGATGCATTACATCTCTATTGCTACGATACGTAGATATCTGCAAACCTTATTTCCTAGCAAGGAAGTGTCGCATTTACATACTTTTGAGGTAAATACGAGGTATCACGTCCGGTGAAACTATTTTCCGTTGCTCTGGAGGCTTTACGACACGAGCCTATTTTTCGGTAATTCGGTCCGCGGGAGCGCGTTAAGACCGGGTCCGACAATTTCGGCTGACGCGACACTAGCGAAAACACTCGCGATAATAAGGGAATGACCCTACCTTTCGATGACTTCTCTCTCGATTTGTACGTAGAAACGGCGTGGAGGATCTTTCGCTGGGATCGTAGCTGATTTCGTTCTGTTGGCTGCTACGGAAATCTCGATCAGTCGCCAGCGAAGAGGAGAACGGCGGTCGGAATTCAGCGATGATGCTGAATGTGGCAGAATCGGCGTGATGCGTCGTGGTGTCTGGATTGGAAGGTTCGACGGTCGCTTCGGAAAGCGGCTTCTGGGCTGGTGCGAAGGCAGGTCGCTGGTATACGAGTACTCTCGGAACGCCCTCCAAATATTCACGCACAAGTGATCGTATGAAATTCTTTCTACTCGCACGTCGCGTTCTTCGCAAACCGGAAGCACGATTCATTCACCAGATTTTCTGTACCTTCGACTAAGATCTGAAGGATAAGCGGCGGTCTCAACGTCACAAAGCCGATTTCTATACTCCTTCAATTTGATGAAGATCAACCCCAGTTGTATGGAAGAACCCGTGGAAGAATTCGTAGTTAAATGTAATGTTAAAAGTAGAACTAGTATTATAAACACTTGATAAAATTAATGGAAGTGGAAATGGTAGACTTGCTAAAAGAACTTGTACTTGGATATAGTAATAGTAAAAACAAAATATATTCTAGGTTTAAAGTATACAAGAACTGGAATTATTCTAAGTCTAAGACTAAGTTAAAATGGAAATAGAAATACGATGCCTGAACCCCACATTGAGGTGGCTAACGATCTAGAACTAGAGGTTTCGACTCCTCGGTAGGAGATCTCGAGTCAGAGTGTGTGCTCTGGAGACGCGTCTCTGACCTCCTCGGTTCGCGGGGCGCTACGGTCGCGGACGCTCGTGGTAGGGAGATCGCGGTCCCGCGAGTGGGGGACTCGCGTCTCGAGGCGGAGAGCGCGCGGTCTAGCGAGTGGGGACCCGCGGCTCGTGGTGGGGCTAGCAGCGCAAGCCGCTGGCCGGACGCATCTTACTTAGTGTAACTTAGATCTAGGAATTCTTATATATGCGTCATGATATGGTATGTATGTCCTAGCTTAGAAGTAATATATAGGTTCTATCAGATCCTGTTCCCGGAATTGGAAAAGACCCCATTCAGGTGATGGGCTGCGGCTACGTCTTCCTGCAGGACGGAATCCTCGGTGCGAGGGAGATAGGGCTGCCCGTCCTTGGTGCGGGCGAGATAGGTATACTCGGTGGTGCGAGTGAGACACTGGTGCCCGGTACGAGCGAGACAGGTATACTCGGCGGTGCGAGTGAGGCAGCGGAACTCGGTGTGAGTGAGCGCGGGCAGGAATGCGCGCGCGAACACTTCCTGTTGCTGGTTCTGCAGGCGAGTTTGGCTGGTTGCATGCGTCCAGGGATTGATGCTGGGGGGTGCGAGGAGGTTGATGGGTGGCAGGCAGTACGCCTGACGTCACAAAATGCGACACTTCCTTTCTAGGAAATAGCGTATTCAGATGTGTACGTATCGTAGCAAGAGAGTTCTAATGCTTCTTAGATCGCGATATCGCATCCAATTTCCATGTTTCATGATAAGATATAATATTCATTGCGAAGTGTCATGTATACCTCGTATTCACTTCATAAGAATGTAAATGCGACTATTCCTTGCTATGAAATAGCGTTTGCAGATGTCTACGTATCGTAGCAAAAGAGTTCTAATGCTACTTAAATCGCGATATCGCATCTCATTTATATGTTTCTTGATAAGATATAATATTCATTGCGAAGTATCATGTATACCTCGTATTCACTTCAAGAGAATGTAAATGCGACGTTTCCATCCTAGGAAATAGCGTTTGCAGATGTCTACGATTGTAGCAATAGTGTTCTAATGCTTATTAAAACGAGATGTCGCATTTCATTTCAATGTTCCGTAATAAGATATAATATTCATTGTGGAGTGTCATGTATACCTCGTATTCACTTCAAAAGGATGTAAGTGCGACACTCCCTTGCTAGGAAATATTGTTTGCAGATGTGAACGTATCGTAGCAATAGAGTTCTAATGCTTCTACAAACGAGATGTCGCACTTCATTTCTATGTTTCGTAATAAGATATAATATTCTTTGTGGAGTGTTATGTATACCTCGAATTCACTTCGAAAGGATGTAAGTGCGACACTTCCTTGCTAGGAAATATTGTTTGCAGATGTCTACGTATCGTAGCAATGGAGTTCTAGTGCTTCTTAAATCACGATATCGCATCTCATTTCTATGTTTCGTGATAAGGTATAATATTCATTGCGAAGTGTCATGTATAACTCGTATTCACATCAAAAGAATGTAAATGCGACACTTCCTTGCTAGGAAATATTGTTTGCAGATGTCTACTTATCGTAGCAATAGAACTTTAATGCTTCTCAAAACGCGATATCGCAACTCATTCCTATGTTTCATGATAAGATATAATATTCATTGCGAAGTGTCATGTATACCTCGATTTCACTTCAAAAGAATGTAAATGCGACACTTCCTTGCTAGGAAATAGCGTTTGCAGATGTCTACGTATCGTAGCAATAGAGTTCTAATGCGTCATAAAACGCGATATCGCATCTCATTTCTATGTTTCATGATAAGACATAATATCCATTGCGAAATGTGATGTATATCTCGTATTCGCTTCAAAAGAATGTAAATGCGACACTTCCATGCTAGGAAATAGCGCTTGCAGATGTCTATGTGTCGTTGCAATAGAGTTCTAATGCTTCTCAAAAAGCGATATCGGATCCCATTTCTATGCTTCGTGATAGGATATAATATTCATTGCGAAGTGTCATGCACACCTCGTATTCACTACAAAAGAATGTAAATGCGACACTTCCATACTAGGAAATAGCGTGTGCAGATGTCTCCACATCGAGGCCATAGAGTTTTAATGCTTCTTACAACGCGATATCGCATCTCTCTTCTATGTTTCATGATAAGATATAATATTCATGGCGAAGTGTCATGTATACCACGTATTCACTTCAAAAGAATGTAAATGCGACACCTCCATGCTAGGAAATAGTATTTTCAGATGTCAACGTATCGTAGCAATATTGTTCTAATGCTTCTTAAAACGAGATGTCGCATTTCATTTCTATGTTTCGTAATAAGATATAATATTCATTGTGGAGTGTCATGTATACCTCGTATTCACTTCAAAAGGATGTAAATGCGACACTTCCATGCTAGGAAATAGCGCTTGCAGATGTCTACGTATCATAGCAATAGAGTTCTAATGCTTCTCAAAATACGATATCGCATCTCATTTCTATGCTTCGTGATAAGATATAATATTCATTGCGAAGTGTCATGCACACCTCGTATTCACTACAAAAGAATGTAAATGCGACACTTCCATGCTAGGAAATAGCGTCTGCAGGTGTCTACGCGTCGAGGCAATAGGGTTCTAATGCTTCGTAAAACGCGATGTCGCACCTCACTTCTATGTTTCATGATAAGATATAATGTTCATTGCGAAGTGTCATGTATACCTTGTATTGACTTCAAAAGAATGTATGTGCGACACTTCCATGCTAGGAAATAGCGTTTGCAGATGTCTCCGCATAGAGGCCATAGAGTTTTAATGCTTCTTACAACGCGATATCGCATCTCTCTTCTGTGTTTCATTATAAGATATAATATTCATTGCGAAGTGTCATGTATACCTCGTATTCACTTCAAAAGAATGTAGATGCGACTATTGCTTGCTAGGAAATAGGGTTTGCAGATGTCTACGTATCGTAGCAATAGTGTTCTAATGCTACTTAAATCGCGATATCGCATCTCATTTATATGTTTCGTGATAAGATATAATATTCTTTGCGAAGTGTCATGTATACCTCGTATTCACTTCAAAAGAATGTAAGTGCGACACTTCCATGCTAGGAAATAGCGTTAGCAGATGTCTCCGCATCGAGGCCATAGAGTTCTAATGCTTCTTAAATTGCGATATCGCATTTCTCTTCTATGTTTCGTGATAAGGTATAATATTCATTGCGAAGTGTCATGTATAACTCGTATTCACATCAAAAGAATGTAAATGCGACACTTCCTTGCTAGGAAATATTGTTTGCAGATGTCTACTTATCGTAGCAATAGAACTTTAATGCTTCTCAAAACGCGATATCGCAACTCATTCCTATGTTTCATGATAAGATATAATATTCATTGCGAAGTGTCATGTATACCTCGATTTCACTTCAAAAGAATGTAAATGCGACACTTCCTTGCTAGGAAATAGCGTTTGCAGATGTCTACGTATCGTAGCAATAGAGTTCTAATGCGTCATAAAACGCGATATCGCATCTCATTTCTATGTTTCATGATAAGACATAATATCCATTGCGAAATGTGATGTATATCTCGTATTCGCTTCAAAAGAATGTAAATGCGACACTTCCATGCTAGGAAATAGCGCTTGCAGATGTCTATGTGTCGTTGCAATAGAGTTCTAATGCTTCTCAAAAAGCGATATCGGATCCCATTTCTATGCTTCGTGATAGGATATAATATTCATTGCGAAGTGTCATGCACACCTCGTATTCACTACAAAAGAATGTAAATGCGACACTTCCATACTAGGAAATAGCGTGTGCAGATGTCTCCACATCGAGGCCATAGAGTTTTAATGCTTCTTACAACGCGATATCGCATCTCTCTTCTATGTTTCATGATAAGATATAATATTCATGGCGAAGTGTCATGTATACCACGTATTCACTTCAAAAGAATGTAAATGCGACACCTCCATGCTAGGAAATAGTATTTTCAGATGTCAACGTATCGTAGCAATATTGTTCTAATGCTTCTTAAAACGAGATGTCGCATTTCATTTCTATGTTTCGTAATAAGATATAATATTCATTGTGGAGTGTCATGTATACCTCGTATTCACTTCAAAAGGATGTAAATGCGACACTTCCATGCTAGGAAATAGCGCTTGCAGATGTCTACGTATCATAGCAATAGAGTTCTAATGCTTCTCAAAATACGATATCGCATCTCATTTCTATGCTTCGTGATAAGATATATTATTCATTGCGAAGTGTCATGCACACCTCGTATTCACTACAAAAGAATGTAAATGCGACACTTCCATGCTAGGAAATAGCGTCTGCAGGTGTCTACGCGTCGAGGCAATAGGGTTCTAATGCTTCGTAAAACGCGATGTCGCACCTCACTTCTATGTTTCATGATAAGATATAATGTTCATTGCGAAGTGTCATGTATACCTTGTATTGACTTCAAAAGAATGTATGTGCGACACTTCCATGCTAGGAAATAGCGTTTGCAGATGTCTCCGCATAGAGGCCATAGAGTTTTAATGCTTCTTACAACGCGATATCGCATCTCTCTTCTGTGTTTCATTATAAGATATAATATTCATTGCGAAGTGTCATGTATACCTCGTATTCACTTCAAAAGAATGTAGATGCGACTATTGCTTGCTAGGAAATAGGGTTTGCAGATGTCTACGTATCGTAGCAATAGTGTTCTAATGCTACTTAAATCGCGATATCGCATCTCATTTATATGTTTCGTGATAAGATATAATATTCTTTGCGAAGTGTCATGTATACCTCGTATTCACTTCAAAAGAATGTAAGTGCGACACTTCCATGCTAGGAAATAGCGTTAGCAGATGTCTCCGCATCGAGGCCATAGAGTTCTAATGCTTCTTAAATTGCGATATCGCATTTCTCTTCTATGTTTCATGATAAGATATAATATTCATTGCGAAGTGTCATGTATACCTCGTATTCACTTCAAAAGAATGTAGATGCGACTATTGCTTGCTAGGAAATAGCGTTTGCAGATGTCTACGTATCGTAGCAATAGTGTTCTAATGCTACTTAAATCGCGATATCGCATCTCATTTATATGTTTCGTGATAAGATATACTATTCATTGCGAAGTGTCATGTATACCTCGTATTCACTTCAAAAGAATGTAAGTGCGACACTTCCATGCTAGGAAATAGCGTTAGCAGATGTCTCCGCATCGAGGCCATAGTGTTCTAATGTTTCTTAAATTGCGATATCGCATTTCTCTTCTATGTTTCATGATAAGATATAATATTCATTGCGAAGTGTCATGTATACCTCATGTTCACTTCAAAAGAATGTAAATGCGAATTTTCCTTGCTAGGAAATAGCGTTTGCTGATGTCTATGTATCGTAGCAATAGAGTTCTAATGCTTCTCAAAACGCGATATCGCATCTCATTTCCATGCTTCGTGATAAAATATAATATTCATTGCGAAGTGTCATGTACACCACGTATTCACTACAAAAGAATGTAAATGCGACACTTCCATGCTAGGAAATAGCGTGTGCAGATGTCTCCACATCGAGGCCATAGAGTTTTAATGCTTCTTACAACGCGATATCGCATCTCTCTTCTATGTTTCATGATAAGATATAATATTCATTGCGAAGTGTCATGTATACCTCGATTTCACTTCAAAAGAATGTAAATGCGACACTTCCTTGCTAGGAAATAGCGTTTGCAGATGTCTACGTATCGTAGCAATAGAGTTCTAATGCGTCATAAAACGCGATATCGCATCTCATTTCTATGTTTCATGATAAGACATAATATCCATTGCGAAATGTGATGTATATCTCGTATTCGCTACAAAAGAATGTAAATGCGACACTTCCATGCTAGGAAATAGCGCTTGCAGATGTCTATGTGTCATAGCAATAGAGATCTAATGCTTCTCAAAACGCGATATCGGATCTCATTTCTATGCTTCGTGATAGGATATAATATTCATTGCGAAGTGTCATGCACACCTCGTATTCACTACAAAAGAATGTAAATGCGACACTTCCATGCTAGGAAATAGCGTGTGCAGATGTCTCCACATCGAGGCCATAGAGTTTTAATGCTTCTTACAACGCGATATCGCATCTCTCTTCTATGTTTCATGATAAGATATAATATTCATTGCGAAGTGTCATGTATACCTCGTATTCACTTCATAAGAATGTAAATGCGACTATTCCTTGCTATGAAATAGCGTTTGCAGATGTCTACGTATCGTAGCAATAGAGTTCTACTGCTACTTAAATCGCGATATCGCATCTTATTTATATGTTTCGTGATAAGATATAATATTCATTGCGAAGTATCATGTATACCTCGTATTCACTTCAAGAGAATGTAAATGCGACACTTCCATGTTAGGAAATAGCGTTTGCAGATATCTCCGCATCGAGGCAATAGGGTTCTAATGCTTCGTAAAACGCGATGTCGCATCTCACTTCTATCTACATGATAAGATATAATAATCATTGCGAAGTGTCATGTATACCTCGTATTCACTTCAAAAGAATGTAAATGCGAATCTTCCTTGCTAGGAAATAGCGTTTGCAGATGTCTAGGTATCGTAGCAATAGAGTTCTAATGCTTCTCAAAACGCGATATCGCATCTCATTTCCATGCTTCGTGATAAAATATAATATTCATTGCGAAGTGTCATGTACACCACGTATTCACTACAAAAGAATGTAAATGCGACACTTCCATGCTAGGAAATAGCGCTTGCAGATGTCTATGTGTCATAGCAATAGAGTTCTAATGCTTCTCAAAACGCGATATCGGATCTCATTTCTATGCTTCGTGATAGGATATAATATTCATTGCGAAGTGTCATGCACACCTCGTATTCACTACAAAAGAATGTAAATGCAACACTTCCATGCTAGGAAATAGCGTGTGCAGATGTCTCCACATCGAGGCCATAGAGTTTTAATGCTTCTTACAACGCGATATCGCATCTCTCTTCTATGTTTCATGATAAGACATAATATTCATGGCGAAGTGTCATGTATACCACGTATTCACTTCAAAAGAATGTAAATGCGACACCTCCATGCTAGGAAATAGTATTTTCAGATGTCAACGTATCGTAGCAATATTGTTCTAATGCTTCTTAAAACGAGATGTCGCATTTCATTTCTATGTTTCGTAATAAGATATAATATTCATTGTGGAGTGTCATGTATACCTCGTATTCACTTCAAAAGGATGTAAATGCGACACTTCCATGCTAGGAAATAGCGCTTGCAGATGTCTACGTATCATAGCAATAGAGTTCTAATGCTTCTCAAAATACGATAGCGCATCTCATTTCTATGCTTCGCGATAAGATATAATATTCATTGCGAAGTGTCATGCACACCTCGTATTCACTACAAAAGAATGTAAATGCGACACTTCCATGCTAGGAAATAGCGTCTGCAGGTGTCTACGCGTCGAGGCAATAGGGTTCTAATGCTTCGTAAAACGCGATGTCGCACCTCACTTCTATGTTTCATGATAAGATATAATGTTCATTGCGAAGTGTCATGTATACCTTGTATTGACTTCAAAAGAATGTATGTGCGACACTTCCATGCTAGGAAATAGCGTTTGCAGATGTCTCCGCATAGAGGCCATAGAGTTTTAATGCTTCTTACAACGCGATATCGCATCTCTCTTCTGTGTTTCATTATAAGATATAATATTCATTGCGAAGTGTCATGTATACCTCGTATTCACTTCAAAAGAATGTAGATGCGACTATTGCTTGCTAGGAAATTGGGTTTGCAGATGTCTACGTATCGTAGCAATAGTGTTCTAATGCTACTTAAATCGCGATATCGCATCTCATTTATATGTTTCGTGATAAGATATAATATTCATTGCGAAGTGTCATGTATACCTCGTATTCACTTCAAAAGAATGTAAGTGCGACACTTCCATGCTAGGAAATAGCGTTAGCAGATGTCTCCGCATCGAGGCCATAGAGTTCTAATGCTTCTTAAATTGCGATATCGCATTTCTCTTCTATGTTTCATGATAAGATATAATATTCATTGCGAAGTGTCATGTATACCTCGTATTCACTTCAAAAGAATGTAGATGCGACTATTGCTTGCTAGGAAATAGGGTTTGCAGATGTCTACGTATCGTAGCAATAGTGTTCTAATGCTACTTAAATCGCGATATCGCATCTCATTTATATGTTTCGTGATAAGATATACTATTCATTGCGAAGTGTCATGTATACCTCGTATTCACTTCAAAAGAATGTAAGTGCGACACTTCCATGCTAGGAAATAGCGTTAGCAGATGTCTCCGCATCGAGGCCATAGAGTTCTAATGTTTCTTAAATTGCGATATCGCATTTCTCTTCTATGTTTCATGATAAGATATAATATTCATTGCGAAGTGTCATGTATACCTCATGTTCACTTCAAAAGAATGTAAATGCGAATTTTCCTTGCTAGGAAATAGCGTTTGCTGATGTCTATGTATCGTAGCAATAGAGTTCTAATGCTTCTCAAAACGCGATATCGCATCTCATTTCCATGCTTCGTGATAAAATATAATATTCATTGCGAAGTGTCATGTACACCACGTATTCACTACAAAAGAATGTAAATGCGACACTTCCATGCTAGGAAATAGCGTTTGCAGATGTCTACGTATCGTAGCATTAGAGTTCCAATGCTTGTCAAAACGCGATACCGCTACTCATTACTATGTTTCATGATAATATATAATATACATTGTGGAGTGTTATGTATACCTCGTAATCACATCGGAGGAATGTAAATGCGACATTTCCTTGCTAGGAAATAGCGTTTGAAGATGTCTACGTATCGTAGCAATAGTATTCTAATGCTTCTTAAATCGCGATATCGCATCTCATTCCTATGTTTCATGATAAGATATAATATTCATTGCGAAATGTCACTTATACCTCGCATACACATCAAATGAATGTAATAGCGACACTTCCTTCATAGGAAATAGCGTTTGCAGGTGACTATGTATCATGGCAATAGAGTTCTAACGCTTCTTCAAACGCGAAATCGCAACTCATTTCTATGTTTCATGATAAGATATAATATTCATTGCGAACTTTCATGTATGCCTCGCATACACTTCAAATGAATGTAAATGCGACACTTCCTTGCGTGGAAATAGCGTTTGCAGATGTCTTCGTATCGAAGCAATAGACATCTAATGCTTCATAAATCGCTATAGCGCATCTCATTTCTATGTTTTATGATAAGATGTAATATTCATTGCGAAGTGTCATGTATACCTCGTATTCCTTTCAAAAGAATGTAAATGCGACACTTCCTTGCGTGGAAATAGCGTTTGCAGATGTCTTCGTATCGAAGCAATAGACACCTAATGCTTCATAAATCGCCATATCGCCTCTCATTTCTATGTTTCATGATAAGATGTAATATTCATTGCGAAGTGTCATGTACACCTCGCATACACTTTAAATGAATGTAAATGCGACACTTCCTTGCTAGGAAATAGCGTTTGAAGATGTCTACGTATCGAAGCAATAGGGTTCTAATGCTTCTTAAATCGCCATATAGCATCTCATTTCTATGTTTCATGATAAGATATAATATTCATTGTGCAGTGTTATGTATATCTCGTCTGTACTTCAAATGAATGTAAATGCGACACTTCCTTGCTAGGACATAGCGTTTGCAGATGTCTACGGATCGAGGCAATAAAGTTCTAAACTTGTAAATTCGCGATATCGCATCTCATTGCTTTGTTTCATGATAATATATAATATTCATTGCGAAGTGCCATGTATACCTCCCATACACTTCAAATGAATGTAAATGCGACACTTCCTTGCTAGGAAATAGCGTTTGCAGATATCTACGTATCGAAGCAATAGAGTACTAATGCTTCTTAAATCGTCATATCGCATCTCATATCTACGTTTCATGATAAGATATAATATTCATTGCGAAGTGTCATGTATACCTCGTATTCCTTTCAAATGAATGTAAATGCGACACTTCCTTCCTAGGAAGTAGCGTTTAAAGATGTCAACGTTTCGAAGCAATAGGGATCTAATGCTTCTTAAATCGCCATATTGCATCCCATTTCTATGTTTCATGGTAAGATATAATATTCATTGTTGAGTGTTATGTATACCTCGCTTTCACTTCAAAAGAATGTAAACGCGACACTTCCTTGCCAGGAAATAGCGTTTGCCCATGTCTACGTATCGTAGCATTAGAGTTCTAATGCTTCTCGAAACACGCTATTGCATCCCATTTCTATGTTTCATGATAATATATAATATTCATTGTGTTGTGTTATGTAAACCTCGTGTTCACTTCAAAAGTGTGTAAATGCGGCACTTCCTTGCTAGAAAATAGCGTTTGCAGATGTCTACGTATCGAAGCAATAGATTTCTAATGCTCCTTAAATCGCCATATCGCACCTCATTTCTATGTTTCATGATAGGATATAATATTCATTGCGAAGTGTCATGTATACCTCGTATTCCTTTCAAATGAATGTAAATGCGACACTTCCTTCCTAGGAAGTAGCGTTTAAAGATGTCAACGTTTCGAAGCAATAGGGATCTAATGCTTCTTAAATCGCCATATTGCATCCCATTTCTATGTTTCATGGTAAGATATAATATTCATTGTTGAGTGTTATGTATACCTCGCTTTCACTTCAAAAGAATGTAAACGCGACACTTCCTTGCCAGGAAATAGCGTTTGCCCATGTCTACGTATCGTAGCATTAGAGTTCTAATGCTTCTCGAAACACGCTATTGCATCCCATTTCTATGTTTCATGATAAGATATAATATTCATTGCCAAGTGTCATGTATACCTCGTATTCCTTTCAAGAGAATGTAAATGGGACACTTCCTTGCTAGGAAGTAGCGTTTGCAGATATCTACGTATCAAAGCAATAGAGTTCTAATTCATCTTAAATCGTCATATCGCATGTCATTTCCATGTTTCATGATAAGATATAATATTCACTGTGCAGTGTTATGAATACCTCGTATTCACTACAAAAGAATGTAAATGCGACACTTCCTTGCTAGGAAATAGCGACTGCAGATGTCTACGTATCGAGGCAATAAAGTTCTAATTCTTCTTAAATCGTCATATCGCATCTCATTTCTATGTTTCATGATAAGACATAATGTTCATTGCGAAGTGTCATGTATACCTCGTATTCACTTCAAAAGAATGTAAATGCGAAACTTCCATGCTAGGATATAGCGTTTGCAGATGTCTACGAATCGTAGTGATAGAGTTCTAATGCTTCTTAAAACGGGATGTCGCATTTCATTCCTATGTTTCATGATAAGATATAATACTTATTGCGAAGTGTCATGTATATCTCGTATTCACTTCAAAATAATGTAAATGCGACACTTCCATGCTAGGTAATAGCGTTTGCAGATGTCTACGTATCGTAGCAATAGAGTTCTAATTCATCTCAAAACGCGATATCGCACCTCACTTCTATGTTTCATGATAAAATATAATATTTATTGCGAAGTGTCATGTATACCTCGCATTCACTTCAAAAGAATGTAAATGCGACACTTCCTTGCTAGGAAATAGCGTTCCCAGATGTCTACGTATCGAAGCAGTAGAGTTCTAATGCTTCTATAAACGGGATATCGCATATCATTTCTATGTTTCGTGATAATAATATAATATTCATTGCGAAGTGTCATGTATACCTCGTATTCGCTTCAAAAGAATGTAAATGCGAATCTTCCTTGCTAGGAAATAGCGTTTGCAAATGTCTACGTATCGTAGCAATAGAGTTCTAATGCTTCTCAAAACGCGATATCGCATCTCAATTCTATGCTTCATGATAAGATATAATGTCTACGTATCGTAGCAATAGAGTTCTAATGCTTCTCAAAACGCGATATCGCATCTCATCTATAGGTTTCGTGATAAGATATAATATTCATTGCGCAGTGTCATGTATACCTCGTATTCACTTCAAAAGAATGTAAATGCGACTATTGCTTGCTAGGATGTAGTGTTTGAAGATATATACGTATCGTAGCAATGGATTTCTAATGCTACTTAAATCGCGGTATCGCATCTCATTTATATGTTTCCTGATAAGATATAATATTCATTGCGAAGTGTCATGTATACCTCATATTCACTCCAACCGAATGAAAATGCGACACTTCCTTCCTAGGAAATAGCGTTTGCAGATGCCTACGTATCGTAGCAATAGAGTTCTAATGCTACTTAAATCGCGATATCGCATTTCATTTCTATGTTTCGTGATAAGATGTAATATTTATTGTGAAGTGTCATGTATACCTCGTATTCGCTTCAAAAGAATGCAAGTGCGACTATTCCTTGCTAGGGCATAGCGTTTGCAGATGCCTACGTATCGTAGCAATAGAGTTCCAATGCTTCTTAGATCGCGATATCGCATCTCATTTCTATGTTTCGTGATAAGTCATAATATTCATTCCGAAGTGTCATGTAAACCTCGAATTCACTTCAAAACAAAGTAAGTGCGACTATTCCTTGCTAAGAAATAGCGTTTGCAGATGTCTACGTATTGTAGCAAATGGTTCCTAATGCTACTTAAATCGCGATATCGCATCTCATTTCTATGTTTCGTGATAAGATATAATATTCATTGCGAAGTGTCATGTACACCTCGTATTCAATTCAAAAAAAGGGTAAATGCGACTATTGCTTGCTAGGTAATAGCGTTTGCAGATGTCCACGTATCGTAGCAATAGAGTTCTAATGCTACTTAAATCGCGATATAGCATCTCATTTATATGTTTCGTGATAAGATATAGTATTCATTGCGAAGTGTCATGTATACCTCGTATTCACTTCAAAGGAATGTAAGTGCGACACTTCCATGCTAGGAAATAGCGTTTGCAGATGTCTCCGCATCGAGGCCATAGAGTTCTAATGCTTCTTACAACGCGATGTAGCATCCCTCTACTATGTTTCATGATAAGATATAATATTCATTGCGAAGTGTAATGTATACCTCGTATTCTCATCAAAAGAATGTAAATGCGACAATTGCTTGCTATGAAATAGCGTTTGCAGATGTCTCCGCACCGAGGTCATAGAGTTCTAATGCTTCTTAAAACGCGATATCGCATCTCTCTTCTATGTTTCATGATAAGATATAATATTCATTGCGAAGTGTCATGTATACCTCGTGTTCACTTGAAAAGAATGTAAATGCGACTATTGCTTGCTAGGAAATAGCGTTTGCAGATGTCTACGTATCGTAGCAAAAGAGTCCTAATGCTTCTTAAAACGAGATGTCACATTTCATTTCTATGCTTGGTGATAAGATATAATATTCATTGCGAAGTGTCATGTATACCTCATATTCACTCCAACCGAATGTAAATGCGACACTTCCTTCCTAGGAAATAGCGTTTGCAGATGCCTACGTATCGTAGCAATAGAGTTCTAATGCTACTTAAATCGCGATATCGCATTTCATTTCTATGTTTCGTGATAAGATGTAATATTTATTGTGAAGTGTCATGTATACCTCGTATTCGCTTCAAAAGAATGCAAGTGCGACTATTCCTTGCTAGGGCATAGCGTTTGCAGATGCCTACGTATCGTAGCAATAGAGTTCCAATGCTTCTTAGATCGCGATATCGCATCTCATTTCTATGTTTCGTGATAAGTCATAATATTCATTCCGAAGTGTCATGTAAACCTCGAATTCACTTCAAAAGAATGTAAGTGCGACTATTCCTTGCTAAGAAATAGCGTTTGCAGATGTCTACGTATTGTAGCAAATGGTTCCTAATGCTACTTAAATCGCGATATAGCATCTCATTTATATGTTTCGTGATAAGATATAGTATTCATTGCGAAGTGTCATGTATACCTCGTATTCACTTCAAAGGAATGTAAGTGCGACACTTCCATGCTAGGAAATAGCGTTTGCAGATGTCTCCGCATCGAGGCCATAGAGTACTAATGCTTCTTACAACGCGATGTAGCATCCCTCTTCTATGTTTCATGATAAGATATAATATTCATTGCGAAGTGTAATGTATACCTCGTATTCTCATCAAAAGAATGTAAAAGCGACAATTGCTTGCTATGAAATAGCGTTTGCAGATGTCTCCGCACCGAGGTCATAGAGTTCTAATGCTTCTTAAAACGCGATATCGCATCTCTCTTCTATGTTTCATGATAAGATATAATATTCATTGCGAAGTGTCATGTATACCTCGTGTTCACTTGAAAAGAATGTAAATGCGACTATTGCTTGCTAGGAAATAGCGTTTGCAGATGTCTACGTATCGTAGCAAAAGAGTCCTAATGCTTCTTAAAACGGGATGTCACATTTCATTTCTATGTTTGGTGATAAGATATAATATTCATTGCGAAGTGTCATGTATACCTCATATTCACTCCAACCGAATGTAAATGCGACACTTCCTTCCTAGGAAATAGCGTTTGCAGATGCCTACGTATCGTAGCAATAGAGTTCTAATGCTACTTAAATCGCGATATCGCCTTTCATTTCTATGTTTCGTGATAAGATGTAATATTTATTGTGAAGTGTCATGTATACCTCGTATTCGCTTCAAAAGAATGCAAGTGCGACTATTCCTTGCTAGGGCATAGCGTTTGCAGATGCCTACGTATCGTAGCAATAGAGTTCCAATGCTTCTTAGATCGCGATATCGCATCTCATTTCTATGTTTCGTGATAAGTCATAATATTCATTCCGAAGTGTCATGTAAACCTCGAATTCACTTCAAAAGAATGTAAGTGCGACTATTCCTTGCTAAGAAATAGCGTTTGCAGATGTCTACGTATTGTAGCAAATGGTTCCTAATGCTACTTAAATCGCGATATAGCATCTCATTTATATGTTTCGTGATAAGATATAGTATTCATTGCGAAGTGTCATGTATACCTCGTATTCACTTCAAAAGAATGTAAGTGCGACACTTCCATGCTAGGAAATAGCGTTTGCAGATGTCTCCGCATCGAGGCCATAGAGTTCTAATGCTTCTTACAACGCGATGTAGCATCCCTCTTCTATGTTTCATGATAAGATATAATATTCATTGCGAAGTGTAATGTATACCTCGTATTCTCATCAAAAGAATGTAAATGCGACAATTGCTTGCTATGAAATAGCGTTTGCAGATGTCTCCGCACCGAGGTCATAGAGTTCTAATGCTTCTTAAAACGCGATATCGCATCTCTCTTCTATGTTTCATGATAAGATATAATATTCATTGCGAAGTGTCATGTATACCTCGTGTTCACTTGAAAAGAATGTAAATGCGACTATTGCTTGCTAGGAAATAGCGTTTGCAGATGTCTACGTATCGTAGCAAAAGGGTCCTAATGCTTCTTAAAACGAGATGTCACATTTCATTTCTATGTTTGGTGATAAGATATAATATTCATTGCGAAGTGTCATGTATACCTCATATTCACTCCAACCGAATGTAAATGCGACACTTCCTTCCTAGGAAATAGCGTTTGCAGATGCCTACGTATCGTAGCAATAGGGTTCTAATGCTTCTTAGATTGCGATATCGCATCTCATTTCTATGTTTCGTGATAAGTTATAGTATTCATTCCGAAGTGTCATGTATAACTCGAATTCACTTCAGACGAATGTAAATGCGACTATTCCTTCCTAGGAAATAGCGTTTGCAGATGCCTACGTATCGTAGCAATAGAGTTCTAATGCCTCTTAAAACGCGGTATCGCTTCTCTCTTCTATTTTTCATGATAAGATATAATATACATTGCGAAGTGTCATGTATACTTCGTATTCACTTCAAAAGAATGTAAGTGCGACACTTCGATGCTAGGAAATTGCGTCTGCAGATGTCTATGCGTCGGGGCAATAGATTTCTAATGCTTCTTAAAACGCGATATCGCATCTCACTCCTGTGTTTCATTATAAGATATAATGTTCATAGCGAAGTGTCATGTATACCTCGTATTCACTTCAAAAGAATGTAAATGCGACTATTGCTTGCTAGGAAATAGCGTTTGCAGATGTCTACGTATCGTAGCAATGGTGTTCTAATACTGCTTAAAACGCGATTTCCCATCTCACATCTATGTTTCACGATAAGGTATAATATTCATTGCGAAGTGTCATGTATTTCTCGAATTCACATCTAAAGAATGTAAATGCGACACATCCTTGCTAGGTAATAGCGTTTGTAAATGTCTACGTGTCGAAGCAATAGAGTTCTAATGCTTCTTAAAACGTGATGTCGCATCTTATTTCTATGTTTCATGATAAGACATAATATACATTGCGAAATGTCATGTATACCTCGTATTCACTTCAAAAGAATGTAAATGCGACACTTCCTTGCTAGGAAATAGCGTTGCAGATTTCTACGTATCGTAGCAATAGAGTTCTAATACTGCTTAAAACGCGATTTCGCATCTCACTTCTATGTTTCATGATAAGATATAATATTCATTGCGAAGTGTCATGTATACCTCGTTTTCAGTTCAAAAGAATGTAAATGCGACATTTCCTTGCTAGAATATAGCGTTTGCAGATGCCTACGTACCGTAGCAATAGAGTTCTAATGCTTCTTATATCGCGATATCGCATCTCACTTCCATGTTTCGTCATAAGTAATAATATTCATTCCGAAGTGTCATGAATACCTCGAATTCAATTCAGAAGAATCTAAAAGCGACATTTCCATGCTAGGAAATAGCCTTTGCAGATATCTCCGCATCGAGGCAATAGAGTTCGAATGCTCCTTAAAATGCGATATCGCATCCCACTTCTATGTTTCATGATAAGATATAATATTCATTGCTAAGTGTCATGTATACCTTGTATTCACTTCAAAAGAATGTAAATGCGACTATTGGTTGCTAGGAAATAGCGTTTGCAAATGTCTACGTATCGTAGCAATAGCGTTCTAATGCTTCTTAGATCGCGATATCGCATCTCATATCTATGTGTAGTGATAAGATATAATATTCATTCCGAAGTGTCATGTAAACCTCGAAATAACTTCAAAAGAATGTAAATGCGACTATTGCTTGCTAGGAAAT
The DNA here is from genome assembly GCF_050948175.1 of Xylocopa sonorina. Lineage (NCBI taxonomy): Eukaryota > Metazoa > Arthropoda > Insecta > Hymenoptera > Apidae > Xylocopa > Xylocopa sonorina. Next base: position 28,061 of record NW_027490162.1, read on the forward strand.
AGCCTTTGCAGATGTCAACGTATCGTAGCAATAGTGTTCTAATGTTTCTCAAAACGCGATATCGCATCTCATCTATATGTTTCGTGATAAGATATAGTAATCATTGCGAAGTGTCATGTATACCTCGTATTCACTTCAAAAGAATGCAAATGCGACTATTGCTTGCTAGGATGTAGTGTTTGAAGATGTATACATATCGTAGCAATGGATTCCTAATGCTACTTAAATCGCGGTATCGCATCTCATTTATATGTTTCCTGATAAGATGTAATATTCATTGCGACGTGACATGTACACCTCGTATTCACTCCAAAAGAATGTATATGCGACAATTCCATGCTAGGAAATAGCGTTTGCAGATGTCTCCGCATCGAGGCCATCGAGTTCTAATGCTACTTAAATCACGATATCGAATCTCATTTATATGTTTCGTGATAAGATGTAATATTCATTGCGAAGTGACATGTACACCTCGTATTCACTCCAAAAGAATGTATATGCGACACTTCCATGCTAGGAAAGGGCGTATGCAGATGTCTACGCGTCGAGGCAATAGAGTTCTAATGCTTCTTAAAACGCGATATCGCATCTCACTTCTATGTTTCGTGATAAGATATAATATTCGTTGCGAAGTGTCATATGTACCTCGTATTCACTTCAAATGATCGTAACTGCGACACTTCCTTTCTAGGAAATAGCGTTTCCAGATATCTACGTATCGAAGCAGTAGAATTCTCACGCTTCATAAAACGAGATATCGCATCCCATTTCTATCTTTCATGATAAGATATAATATTCATTGCGGAGTGGCATGTATACCTCGTATTCACTTCAATGGAATGTAAATGTGACACTTCCTTGCTAGGAAGTAGCGTTTGCAGATATCTACGTATCGAAGCAATAGAGTTCTAATGCTTGTTTAAACGCGATATCGAAACTCATTTCTATGTATCATGATAAGATATAATGTTCATTGCGAAGTGTCATGTATACCTCGTATTCACTTCAAAAGAATGAAAATGCGAATCTTCCTTGCTAGGAAATAGCGTTTGCAAATGTCTACGTATTGTAGCAATAAAGTTCTAACGCTACTTAAATCGCGATATCGCATCTCACCTATATGTGTTGTGATAAGATATAATATTCATTGCGAAGTGTCATGTATACCTCGTATTCACTTCAAAAGAATGAAAGTGCGACACTTCCATGCTAGGAAATAGCGTTTGCAGATGTCTCCGCATCGAGGCCATAGAGTTCTAGTGCTTCTTAAAACGCGATATCGCATCTCATATCTATGTTTCACGATAAGATATAATATTCATTGCGAAGTGTCATGTATACCTCCTATTCAGTTCAAAAGAATGTAAATGCGACTATTGCATGCTAGGAAATAGCGTTTGCAGATGTCTACGTATCGTAGCAATAGAGTTCTAATGCTACTTAAATCGCGATATCGCATTTCATTTCTATGTTTCGTGATAAGATATAATATTCATTGCGAAGTGCCATGTATACCTCGTATTCACTTCAAAAGAATGTAAGTGTGAAACTTCCATGCTAGGAAATAGCGTTTGCAGATGTCTCCGCATCGAAGCCATCGAGTTCTAATGCTTCTTACAACGCGATATCGCATCTCTCTTCTATGTTGCATGATAAGATATAATATTCATTGCGAAGTGTCATGTATACCTCGTATTCACTTCAAAAGAATGTAAATGCGACTATTGCTTGCTAGGAAATGGCGTTTGGAGGTGTCTACGTATCGTAGCAATATAGTTCTAATGCTACTTAAATCGCGATATCGCATTTCATCTATATGTTTCGTGATAAGATATAATATTCATTGCGAAGTGTCATGCATACCTCGTATTCACTTCAAAAGAATGTAAATGCGACTATTGCTTGCTGGGAAATAGGGTTTGCAGATGTCTACGTATCGTAGCAATAGCGTTCTAATGCTACTTAAATCGCGATATCGCATCCCATTTATATATTTCGTGGTAAGATATAATATTCATTGCGAAATGTCATGTATACCTCGTATTCACTTCAAAAGAATGTAAGTGCGACACTTCCATCCTAGGAAGTAGTGTTTGTTGATGTGTCCGCATCGAGGCCATAGAGTTCTAATGCTTCTCAATACGCGATATCACATCTCAATTCTATGTCACATGATAAGATATAATGTTCATTGCAAAGTGTCATGTATACCTCGTATTCACTTCAAAAGAATGTAAATGCGACAATTCCTTGCTAGAAAATAGCGTATTGAGATGTCTACGTATCGTAGCAATAGAGTTCTATTGCTACTTAAATCGCGATATCGCATCTCATTTCTATGCTTCATGATAAGATATAATATTCATTGCGAAGTGTCATGTATATCTCGTATTCACTCCAAACGAATGTAAATGCGACAATTCCTTGCTAGAAAATAGCGTATTGAGATGTCTACGTATCGTAGCAATAGAGTTCTAATGCTACTTAAATCGCGATATCGCATCTCATTTCTATGTTTCGTGATAAGATATAATATTCATTGCGAAGTGTCACGTATACCTCGTATTCACTTCAAAAGAATATAAATGCGACTACTGCTTGCTAGGAAATAGTGTTTGCAGATGTCTACGTATCGTAGCAATAGGGTCCTAATGCTTCTTGAAACGCGATATCGCATCTCTCCTTTATGTCACATGATAAAATATAATGTTCATTGCGAAGTGTCATGTATACCTCGTATTCACTTCAAAAGAATGTAAGTGCGACACTTCCATGCTAGGAAATAGCGTTTGCAGATGTCTCCGCACCGAGGCCATAGAGTTCTATTGCTTCTTAAAACGCGATATCGCATCTCTCTTCTATGTTTCATGATAAGATATAATATTCATTGCGAAGTATCATGTATACCTCGTATTCTCTCCAAACGAATGTAAATGCGACACTTCCTTGCTAGGAAGTGGCGTATTCAAATGTCTACGTATCGTAGCAATAGAGTACTAATGCTACTTAAATCGCGATATCGCATCTCATTTCTATGTTTCGTGATAAGATATGATATTCATTGCGAAGTGTAATGTACACCTTGTATTCACTTCAAAAGAATGTAAATGCGACACTTCCATGCTAGGAAATAGCGTTTGCAGATGTCTCCGCATCGAGGCCATAGAGTTCTAATGCTTCTTAAAACGCGCTATCGCATCTCATTTCTATGTTTCCCGATAATATATAATATTCATTGCGAAGTGTCATGTACACCTCGTATTCACTTCTAAAGAATGTAAATGCGACACCTCCATGCTAGGAAGTAGCGTTTGCAGATATCTACGCGTCGAGGCAATATAGTTCTAATGCTTCTTAGATCGCGATATCGCATTTCACTTCTATGTTTCATGATAAGATATAATATTCATTGCGAAGTGCCATGTATACCTCGTATTCGCTTTAAAAGAATGTAAATGCGACTATTCCTTGCTAGGAAATAGCGTTTGCAGATGTCTACGTATCGAAGCAATAGTTTTCTAATGCTTCTTAAATCGTCATATCGCATCTCATATCTATGTTTCCTGACAAGATATAATATTCATTGAGAAGTACCATGTATACCTCGTATTCCTTTCAAAAGAATGTAAATGCGACACTTCCTTGCTAGGAAGTAGCGCTTGCAAATGTCTACGTATCGAAGCAATAGTACTTTAATGCTTCATGAATCGTCATATCGCATCTCATATCTATGTTTCCTGATACGATATAATATTCATTGTGGAGTGTTATGTATACCTCGTATTCACTTCAAATGTATGTAAATGCGACACTTCCTTGCTCCGAAATTGCGTTTGCAGATGTCTACGTATCGAAGCAATAGAATTCTAAAGTTTCTTAAATCGCCATATCGCATCTCATTTCTATGTTTCATGATAAGATATAATATTCATTGTGCAGTGTTATGTACACCTCGCATACACTTCAAATGAATGTAAATGCGACACTTCCTTGCTAGGAAATAGCGTTGGCAGATGTCTACGTATCGTAGCATTAGAGTTCTAATGCTTCTCAAAACGCGTTGTCGCATCTCATTTCTGTGTTTCATGATTACATATAATATTCATTGTGCAGTGTTATGTATACCTCGTATTCACATCAGAAGAATGTAAATGCGACACTTCCTTGCTAGGAAACAGCGTTTGCAGATGTCTGCGTATCGAAGCAATAGAGTTCTAAAGCTTGCTAATTCGCGATATCGCATCCCCATTCTATGTTTCATGATAATATATAATATTCATTGCGAAATGTCATGTATACCTCGCATACACTTCAAATGAATGTGAATGCGACAGTTCCTTGCTAGGAAATAGCGTTTGCAGATATCTATGTATCGAAGCAATAGAGTTCTAATGCTTCTCAAAACGCGATATCGCATCTCATTTCTATGTTTCATGATAATTTATAATATTCATTGCGGAGTGTTATGTATACCTCGTATTCACTTCAAAAGAATGTAAATGCGACACTTCCTTGCCAAGAAATAGCGTTTGCAGATGTCTACGTATCGTAGCATTAGAGTTCTAATGCTTCTCAAAACGCGACATCGTTTCTCATTTCTATGTTTCATTGTAGTATATAATTTTCATTGCGTAGTGTCATGTATACCTCGCATACACTTCAAATGAATGTAAATGCTACACTTCCATGCTAGGAAGTAGCGTTTGCAGATGTCTACGTATCGAAGCAATAGAGTTCTTATGCTTCTTATGTCGCCATATCGCATCTCATTTCTATGTTTCATGATAAGATATAATATTAACTGTGCAGTGTTATGTATACCTCGTATTCACTTCAAAAGAATGTAAATGCGACACTTCCTTGCTAGGACATAGCGTTTGCAGATGTCTACGTATCGTAGTATTGGTGCTCTAATGCTTCTCAAAACGCGATATCGTTTCTCATCTCTATGTTTCATGATAGCATATAATATTCATTGTGGAGTGTTATGTATACCTCGTATTCACTTCAAAAGAATGTAAACGCGACACTTACTTGCCAGGAAATAGCGTTTGCAGATGTCGACGTATCGATGCAATAGAGTTCTAATGCTTCTTAAATCGCGATATCGCATCTCATTTCTACGTTTCATGATAAGATATAATATTCATTGCGAAGTGCCATGTATACCTCGTATTCACTTCAAAAGAATGTAAATGCGACACTTCCTTGCTAGGAAATAGCGATTGTGGAAGTCTACCTATCGTAGCAATAGATTTCTAATGCGTCTCAAAACGAGATGTCGCATCTCATTTTTATGTTTCCTGTTAAGATATAATATTATTTGCGAAGTGTCATGTATACCTCGTATTCACTTCAAATGAATGAAAATGCGACACTTCCTTGCTAGGAAACGGCGTTTGCAGTTGTCTACGTATCGAAACAATAGAGTTCTAAAGCTTGCTAATTCGCGGTATCGCATCTCATTTCTATGTTTCATGATAATATATAATATTCACTGCGAAGTGTCATGTGTACCTCGCATAGACTTCAAATGAATGTGAATGCGACAGTTCCTTGCTAAGATATAGCGTTTGCAGATGTCTACGTATCGAAGCAACAGTGTTCTAATGCTTCTTAAATCGCGATATCGCATCTCATCTCTATGTTTCATGATAAGATATATTATTCAATGTGCAGTGTCATGTATACCTCGTATTCACTTCAAAAGAATGTAAATGCGACACATCCATGCTAGGAAACAGCGTTTGTAGTTGTCTACGTATGAAACAATAGAGTTCTAAAGCTTGTTAATTCGCGGTATCGCATCTCATTTCTATGTTTCATGATAATATATAATATTCACTGCGAAGTGTCATGTGTACCTCGCATACACTTCAAATGAATGTGAATGTGACAGTTCCTTGCTAGGAAATAGCGTTTGCAGATATCTACGTATCGAAGCAATAGAGTTCTAAAGTTTCTTAAATCGCCATATCGCATCTCATTTCTATGTTTCATGATAAGATATAATATTCATTGTGCAGTGTCATGTACACCTCGCATACACTTCAAATGAATGTAAATGGGACACTTCCTTGTTAGGAAATAGCGTTGGAAGATGTCTACGTATCGAAGCAATAGATTTCTAATCCGTGTTAAATCGCGATATGGCATCTCATTGCTATGTTTTATGATAAGATATAATATTCATTGCGAAGTGTCATGTACACCTCGCATTCCTTTCAAAAGAATGTAAATGCTACACTTCCATGCTAGGAAGTAGCGTTTGCAGATGTCTACGTATCGAAGCAATAGAGTTCTAATGCTTCTTAAGTCGCCATATCGCATCTCATTCCTATGTTTTATGATAAGATATAATATTCATTGTGGAGTGTTATGTATACCTCGTATTCACTTCAAAAGAATGTAAATGCGACACTTCCTTGCTAGGAAATAGGGTCTGCAGATGTCTACGTATCGTAGTATTGGTGCTCTAATGCTTCTCAAAACGCGATATCGCATCTCATTTCTATGCTTCATGATAAGATATAATATTCATTGCGAAGTGTCATGTATACCTCGTATTCACTCCAAACGAATGTAAATGCGACACTTCCTTGCTAGAAAATAGCGTATTCGGATGTCTACGTATCGTAGCAATAGAGTTCTGATGGTACTTAAATCGCGATATCGCATCTCATTTCTATGTTTCGTGATAAGATATAATATTCATTGCGAAGTGTCATGTATACCTCGTATTCACTTCAAAAGAATATAAATGCGACTACTGCTTGCTAGGAAATAGTGTTTGCAGATGTCTACGTATCTTAGCAATAGGGTTCTAATGCTTCTTGGAACGCGATATCGCATCTCTCTTTTATGTTACATGATAAGATATAATGTTCATTGCGAAGAGTCATGTACACCTCGTATTCACTTCAAGAGAATGTAAATGCGACACTTCCATGCTAGGAAATAGCGTCTGCAGATGTCCACGCGTCGCGGCAATAGAGTTCTAATGCTTCTTAAAACGCGATATCCCATCTCACTTCTATGTTTCATGATAAGATATAATATTCATTGCGAAGTGTCACCTCGTATTCACTTCAAAAGAATGCAAGTGCGACACTTCAATGCTAGGAAATAGCGTTTGCAGATGTCTCCGCATCGAGGCCATAGTGTTCTAATGCTTCTTAAAACGCGATATCGCATCTCATTTCTATGTTTCGCGATAAGTTATAATATTCATTCCGAAGTGTCATGTATACCTCGAATTGACTTCAATAGAATGTAAATGCGACACTTCTTTGCTAAGAAATATCGTTTGCAGTTGTCTACGTATCGTAGCAATAGAGTTCTAATGCTTCTTATAACGGGATATCGCATCTCTTTTCTATGTGTCATGATAAGATATATTATTCATTGTGGATTGTTATGTATACCTCGTATTCACTTCGAAGGAATGTAAATGGGACACTTCCTTGCTAGGAAATAGCGTTTGCAGATGTCTACGTATCGTAGCAATAGAGTTGTAATGCTTCTTAAAATGCGGTATCGGATCTCATTTCTATGTTTCATAATAAGATACAATATTCAATCCGAAGTGCCATGTATACCTCGTATTCACTTCGAAAGAATGTAAATGCGACACTTCCTTGCTAGGTAGTAGCGTTTGCAGATGTATGCGTATCGAAGCAATTGAGTTCTTATGCTTCTTAAATCGCGATATCGCTCCTAATTTCTATGTTTCATGATAAGATATAATAATCATTGCGAAGTGTCATCAATACCTCGTATTCACTTGGAAAGAATGTAAATGTGACACTTTCTTGCTAGGAAATAGCTGTAGCAGATGTCTACGTATCGAAGCAATAGACTTCTTATTCTTCTTACATCGCGATATCGCATCTCATTTCTATGTTTCGTGATAAGATATATTATTCATTGCGAAGTGTCTTGCATACCTCGTATTCACTTCAAATGGATGCAAATGCGTCACTTCCTTGCTAGGAAATAGTGTTTCCAGATATCAACGTACCGTAGCTATATATTTCTAAAGCTTCTTAAAACAAGATATCGCATCTCACTTCTATGTTTCATGATAAGATATAGTATTCACTGCGAAGTGTCATGTATACCCCGTGTTCACATCAAAAGAATGTAAATGCGACACTTCCTTGCTAGGAAATAGCGTTTGCAGATGTCTACGTATCGAAGCAATAGTTTTCTAATGCTTCTTAAATCGTCATATCGCATCTCATTTCTATGTTTCCTGACAAGATATAATATTCATTGAGAAGTATCATGTATACCTCGTATTCCTTTCAAAAGAATGTAAATGCGACACTTCCTTGCTAGGAAGTAGCGCTTGCAAATGTCTACGTATCGAAGCAATAGTAACTTAATGCTTCGTGAATCGTCATATCGCATCTCATATCTATGTTTCCTGATACGATATAATATTCATTGTGGGGTGTTATGTATACCTCGTATTCACTTCAAATGAATGTAAATGCGACACTTCCTTGCTCCGAAATAGCGTTTGCAGATGTCTACGTATCGAGGCAATAGTATTCTAGAGTTTCTTAAATCGCCATATCGCATCTCATTTCTATGTTTCATGAATAGATATAATATTCATTGTGCAGTGTTATGTACACCTCGCAAACTCTTCAAATGAAAGTAAATGCGACACTTCCTTGCTAGGAAATAGCGTTGGCAGATGTGTTCGTATCGAAGCAATAGAGTTCTAACCCTTGTTAAATCGCGATATCGCATTTCATTCCCATGTTTCGTGATAAGATATAATATTCATTGCGAAGTTTCATGTATGCCCTCGCATTCACTTCAAATGAATGTAAATGCGACACTTCCTTGCTAGGAAATAGCGTTTGCAGATATCTACGTATCGAAGCAATAGAGTTCTAAAGTTTCTTAAATCGCCATATCGCATCTCATTTCTATGTTTCATGATAAGATATAATATTCATTGTGCAGTGTCATGTACACCTCGCATACACTTGAAATGAATGTAAATGGGACACTTCCTTGTTAGGAAATAGCGTTGGAAGATGTCTACGTATCGAAGCAATAGATTTCTAATCCGTGTTAAATCGCGATATGGCATCTCATTGCTATGTTTTATGATAAGATATAATATTCATTGCGAAGTGTCATGTACACCTCGCATTCCTTTCAAAAGAATGTAAATGCTACACTTCCATGCTAGGAAGTAGCGTTTGCAGATGTCTACGTATCGAAGCAATAGAGTTCTAATGCTTCTTAAGTCGCCATATCGCATCTCATTCCTATGTTTTATGATAAGATATAATATTCATTGTGGAGTGTTATGTATACCTCGTATTCACTTCAAAAGAATGTAAATGCGACACTTCCTTGCTAGGAAATAGGGTCTGCAGATGTCTACGTATCGTAGTATTGGTGCTCTAATGCTTCTCAAAACGCGATATCGCATCTCATTTCTATGCTTCATGATAAGATATAATATTCATTGCGAAGTGTCATGTATACCTCGTATTCACTCCAAACGAATGTAAATGCGACACTTCCTTGCTAGAAAATAGCGTATTCGGATGTCTACGTATCGTAGCAATAGAGTTCTGATGGTACTTAAATCGCGATATCGCATCTCATTTCTATGTTTCGTGATAAGATATAATATTCATTGCGAAGTGTCATGTATACCTCGTATTCACTTCAAAAGAATATAAATGCGACTACTGCTTGCTAGGAAATAGTGTTTGCAGATGTCTACGTATCTTAGCAATAGGGTTCTAATGCTTCTTGGAACGCGATATCGCATCTCTCTTTTATGTTACATGATAAGATATAATGTTCATGAAGAGTCATGTACACCTCGTATTCACTTCAAGAGAATGTAAATGCGACACTTCCATGCTAGGAAATAGCGTCTGCAGATGTCCACGCGTCGCGGCAATAGAGTTCTAATGCTTCTTAAAACGCGATATCCCATCTCACTTCTATGTTTCATGATAAGATATAATATTCATTGCGAAGTGTCACCTCGTATTCACTTCAAAAGAATGCAAGTGCGACACTTCAATGCTAGGAAATAGCGTTTGCAGATGTCTCCGCATCGAGGCCATAGTGTTCTAATGCTTCTTAAAACGCGATATCGCATCTCATTTCTATGTTTCGCGATAAGTTATAATATTCATTCCGAAGTGTCATGTATACCTCGAATTGACTTCAATAGAATGTAAATGCGACACTTCTTTGCTAAGAAATATCGTTTGCAGTTGTCTACGTATCGTAGCAATAGAGTTCTAATGCTTCTTATAACGGGATATCGCATCTCTTTTCTATGTGTCATGATAAGATATATTATTCATTGTGGATTGTTATGTATACCTCGTATTCACTTCGAAGGAATGTAAATGGGACACTTCCTTGCTAGGAAATAGCGTTTGCAGATGTCTACGTATCGTAGCAATAGAGTTGTAATGCTTCTTAAAATGCGGTATCGGATCTCATTTCTATGTTTCATAATAAGATACAATATTCAATCCGAAGTGCCATGTATACCTCGTATTCACTTCGAAAGAATGTAAATGCGACACTTCCTTGCTAGGTAGTAGCGTTTGCAGATGTATGCGTATCGAAGCAATTGAGTTCTTATGCTTCTTAAATCGCGATATCGCTCCTAATTTCTATGTTTCATGATAAGATATAATAATCATTGCGAAGTGTCATCAATACCTCGTATTCACTTGGAAAGAATGTAAATGTGACACTTTCTTGCTAGGAAATAGCTGTAGCAGATGTCTACGTATCGAAGCAATAGACTTCTTATTCTTCTTACATCGCGATATCGCATCTCATTTCTATGTTTCGTGATAAGATATATTATTCATTGCGAAGTGTCTTGCATACCTCGTATTCACTTCAAATGGATGCAAATGCGTCACTTCCTTGCTAGGAAATAGTGTTTCCAGATATCAACGTACCGTAGCTATATATTTCTAAAGCTTCTTAAAACAAGATATCGCATCTCACTTCTATGTTTCATGATAAGATATAGTATTCACTGCGAAGTGTCATGTATACCCCGTGTTCACATCAAAAGAATGTAAATGCGACACTTCCTTGCTAGGAAATAGCGTTTGCAGATGTCTACGTATCGAAGCAATAGTTTTCTAATGCTTCTTAAATCGTCATATCGCATCTCATTTCTATGTTTCCTGACAAGATATAATATTCATTGAGAAGTATCATGTATACCTCGTATTCCTTTCAAAAGAATGTAAATGCGACACTTCCTTGCTAGGAAGTAGCGCTTGCAAATGTCTACGTATCGAAGCAATAGTAACTTAATGCTTCGTGAATCGTCATATCGCATCTCATATCTATGTTTCCTGATACGATATAATATTCATTGTGGGGTGTTATGTATACCTCGTATTCACTTCAAATGAATGTAAATGCGACACTTCCTTGCTCCGAAATAGCGTTTGCAGATGTCTACGTATCGAGGCAATAGTATTCCTAGAGTTTCTTAAATCGCCATATCGCATCTCATTTCTATGTTTCATGAATAGATATAATATTCATTGTGCAGTGTTATGTACACCTCGCAAACTCTTCAAATGAAAGTAAATGCGACACTTCCTTGCTAGGAAATAGCGTTGGCAGATGTGTTCGTATCGAAGCAATAGAGTTCTAACCCTTGTTAAATCGCGATATCGCATTTCATTCCCATGTTTCGTGATAAGATATAATATTCATTGCGAAGTTTCATGTATGCCTCGCATTCACTTCAAATGAATGTAAATGCGACCACTTCCTTGCTAGGAAATAGCGCTTGCAGATGTCCACGTATCGAAGCAATAGGGTTCTAAAGCTTGCTAATTCGCGATATCGCATCTCATTTTTATGTTTCATGAAAAGATATAATATGCATTGCGAAGTGTCATGTATACCTCGCATACACTTCAAATGTATGTGAAAGTAACAGTTCCTTGCTAGGAAATAGTGTTTGCAGATATCTACGTATCGAAGCAATAGAGTTCAAAAGCTTCTGAAATAGCGATATCGCATCTCACTACTATGTTTCATGATAAGATATAATATTCATTGTGCAGTGTTATGAATACCTCGTATTCACTTCAAATGAATGTGAATGCGTCGGTTCCTTGCTAGGAAATAGCGTTTGCAGATGTCTATGTATCGAAGCAATAGAGTTCTGAAGCTTGCTAATTCGCGATATCGCATCTCATTTCTATGTTTCATGATAGTATATAATATTCACTGCCAAGTATCATGTGTACCTCGCACACACTTCAAATGAATGTGAATGCGACAGTTCCTTGCTAGGAAATAGCGTTTGCAGATATCTACGTATCGAAGCAATAGAGTTCTACTTCATCTTAATCGTCATATCGCATGTCATTTCTATGTTTCATGATAAGATATAATATTCATTGCGAAATGTCATGTATACCTCGCATACACTTCAAATGAATGTGAATGCGACAGTTCCTTGCTAGGAAATAGTGTTTGCAGGTGTCTACGTATCGAAGCAATAGAGTTCTAAAGCTTGCTAATACGCGATATCGCATCTCCTTTCTATGTTTCATGATAATATATAATATTCATTGCGAAGTGTCACGTATACCTCTCATACACTTCAAATGAATGTGAATGCGACAGTTGCTTGCTAGGAAATAGTGTATGCAGATGTCTACGTATCGTAGCATTAGAGTTCTAATGCTTCTCAAAACGCGATATCACTACTCATTACTATGTTTCATGATAATTTATAATATTCATTGTGGAGTGTTATGTATACCTCGTATTCACTTCAAAAGAATGTAAATGCGACACTTCCTTGCTAGGACATAGCGTTTGCAGATGTCTACGTATCGTAGTATTGGTGCTCTAATGCTTCTCAAAACGCGATATCGTTTCTCATCTCTTTGTTTCATGATAGCATATAATATTCATTGTGGAGTGTTATGTATACCTCGTATTCACTTCAAAAGAATGTAAACGCGACACTTACTTGCCAGGAAATAGCGTTTGCAGATGTCTACGTATCGTAGCATTAGAGTTCTAATGCTTCTCGAAACGCGACATCGTTTCTCATTTCTATGTTTCATGATAGTATATAATTTCATTGCGTAGTGTCATGTATACCTCGCATACACTTCAAATGAATGTAGATGCGACACTTCCTTGCTAGGAAATAGCGTTTGCAGATGTCTACGTATCGAAGCAATAGACACCTAATTCTTCATAAATCGCCATATTGCATCTCATTTCTATGTTTCATGATAAGATGTAATATTCATTGCGAAGTGTCATGTACACCTCGCATACACTTTAAATGAATGTAGATGCGACACTTCCTTGCTAGGAAATAGCCATTGCAGATGTCCACGTATCGAAGCAATAGAGTTCCAATGCTCCTTAAATCGTCATATCGCATCTCATATCTACGTTTCCTGATAAGATATAATATTCATTGCGAAGTGTCATGTACACCTCGTATTCACTTCAAAAGAATGTTAATGCGACACTTCTTTGCTAGGAAATAGCGTTTGAAGATGTCTACGTATCGAAGCAATAGTGTTCTAATGCTTCTTAAATCGCCATATAGCATCTCATTTCTATGTTTCATGATAAGATATAATATTCATTGTGCAGTGTTATGTATATCTCGTCTGTACTTCAAATGAATGTAAATGCGACACTTCCTTGCTAGGACATAGCGTTTGCAGATGTCTACGGATCGAGGCAATAAAGTTCTAAACTTGTAAATTCGCGATATCGCATCTCATTTCTTTGTTTCATGATAATATATAATATTCATTGCGAAGTGCCATGTATACCTCGCATACACTTCAAATGAATGTAAATGCGACACTTCCTTGCTAGGAAATAGCGTTTGCAGATATCTACGTATCGAAGCAATAGAGTACTAATGCTTCTTAAATCGTCATATCGCATCTCATATCTACGTTTCATGATAAGATATAATATTCATTGCGAAGTGTCATGTATACGTCGTATTCCTTTCAAAAGAATGTAAATGCGACACTTCCTTCCTAGGAAGTAGCGTTTAAAGATGTCAACGTTTCGAAGCAATAGGGATCTAATGCTTCTTAAATCGCCATATTGCATCCCATTTCTATGTTTCATGGTAAGATATAATATTCATTGTTGAGTGTTATGTATACCTCGCTTTCACTTCAAAAGAATGTAAACGCGACACTTCCTTGCCAGGAAATAGCGTTTGCCCATGTCTACGTATCGTAGCATTAGAGTTCTAATGCTTCTCGAAACACGCTATTGCATCCCATTTCTATGTTTCATGATAATATATAATATTCATTGTGGAGTGTTATGTAAACCTCGTGTTCACTTCAAAAGAGTGTAAATGCGGCACTTCCTTGCTAGAAATAGCGTTTGCAGATGTCTACGTATCGAAGCAATAGATTTCTAATGCTCCTTAAATCGCCATATCGCACCTCATTTCTATGTTTCATGATAGGATATAATATTCATTGTGCAGTGTCATGTATATCTCGTCTGTACTTCAAATGAATGTAAATGCGACACTTCCTTGCTAGGAAATAGCGACTGCAGATGTCTACGTATCGAGGCAATAAAGTTCTAATTCTTCTTAAATCGTCATATCGCATCTCATTTCTATGTTTCATGATAAGATATAATATTCATTGCGATGTGTCATGTATACCTCGCATTCACTTCAAAAGAATGTAAATGCGAAACTTCCTTGCTAGTAAGTAGTGTTTGCAGATGTCTACGTATCGAAGCAATAGAGTTCTAAAGCTTCTTAAATCGCGATATCGTATCACATTTCTATGTATCATGATAAGATATAATATTCATTGTGGAGTGTTATGTATTCCTCGTATTCACTTCAAAAGAATGTAAATGCGACACTTCCTTGCTAGGAATTAGCGTTTGCCGATGTCTACGTATCGAAGCATTAGAGTTCTAATGCTTCTTAAATCGCCCTATAGCATCTCATTTCTATGTTGCGTGATATGATATAATATTCATTGTTGAGTGTTATGTATACCTCGTATTCACTCCAAAAGAACGTAAATGCGACACTTCCTTCCTAGGAAATAACGTTTGCAGATGTCTACGTACCGTAGCAATAAATTTCTAATGCTTTTTAAACGCGATATCGCATCTCATTTCTATGTCTTATCAAAAGATATAATATTCTTAGAAAATTGTTATGTGTTCCTCGTCTACACTTCAAATGAACGTAAATGCGACACTTCCTTTCTGGAAAATAGCGTTTCGAGATGTCTACGTATCGAAGCAATAGAATTCTAGTGCAAATTAAAACGTGATATCGTATCTCACTTCTATGTTTCACGATAAGAGATAATATTCATTGCGAAGTGGCATGTATAACTCATATTCACTTCAAAAGAATGTAATGCGACAATTCCTTGCTAGGAAATAGCGTCTGCAGATGTCTACGTTTCGAAGCAATAGAGTTCTAATGCTTGTTAAATCGCGATATCGCATATCATTCCTATGTTTAATGATAAGATATAATATTCATTGTGCAGTGTTATGTAAACATTGTATTCTCTTCAAAGAAATGCAAATGCGACGCTTACTTGCTAGAAAATAGCGTTCACAGATGTCTACGGATCGTAGCAATTAAGTGCTAATGCTTCTCAAAACGCGATATCGATCCTCATTTCTATGTTTCATGACAAGATATAATATTCCTTGTGGAGTGCTATGTATACCTCGTATTCCTTTCAAAAGAATGTAAATGCCACACTTCCTTGCTAGGAAATAGCGCTTCCAGACGTCTACCTATCGTAGCAATAGAGTTTTTAATGCCTCTTAGAACGCGATATCGCATATCATTTCTATGTTTCATGATAAGACATAATATTCATTGCGAAGTGTCACTTATACCTTGCATTCACTTCAAATGAATGTAAACGCGGCATTTCCTTGCTAGGAATTAGCGTTTGCAGATGTCTATGTATCGAGGTATTAGAGTTCTAATGCCCCTTAAAACGCGGTATCGCATCTCATTTCTATGTTCATGATAAGATATGATATTCAATGCGAAGTGTCATGTATACCTTGTATTCACTATAAATAAATGTAAATGCGACACTCCCTTGCTAGGAAGTAGCGTTTGCAGATGTCTGCGTATCGAAGCAATAGAGTTCTATTGCTTCATTCAACACGATGTCGCAAGTCATTTCAATGATTCATAGTAAATTGCAATGTTCTATGCAATATGTTACATTTGTCTGCATCTAGACCTTAGAAGGATGTGAATCCTATACTTACTTGCAACAGAATATCGTTTCCAGACCTCTACGTGTCCAAGCAAGACATTTCTAATACTTCATGCAGCGCGATGTCGCATCTCGTTTCAACGTTTCAAAGCAAAGTATCTGTATTCATATATCCATAACATTATGCTTAACTGTTAGAGGTCTTCAATAGAATGTGAACTATATAATTCCGTTCAACGGCATGGCGCTCCGTAGTGACTGTCTGTTAAAGCAATCGAGCTAGAATTCTCCATGCAATGCGCTGGCGCATCCCATTTCATCGTTTCAAAGTAAGAATGCTGTAATCTCTTATGCATAGCTCTATGCTTATCTGCTTTAAAACTTCATGAGAATGTAAATTCTACAGCTCCATGCAACAGGATTGCCCTTCGTAGTGTCTACATGTCGAGACAATAGAGTACTAATGCATCATACAATGCCATGACTCATCTCATTTTAACGTTTTGAATTAAGTAAGCTGTAATCTTCTATGAAAAGCATTATAATTATCTACTTCTACTCTACAAAAGAATGTGAATTCTATAGATCCAAGCAACAGGAGGGCAGGCCCTCCACCATCCTACTGCCTGCCCTGATGAGGGCAAAGGATTCCCAGGGCCACTCAAACCGCGACCAACATCTATCTTATACTCTAACCGATTCATCGTTATGCGTTTTCCATTAAGCTTGCCGGGGTCAGTGATATTGATTCGCTCAATCTAAACTATTATTTTCTTTTCAAGTTTCTCGATTGTTTTAGTTTCTCTCACGATATCGTCTATTTTGTTGTACCTTACACTTACAGTATGGTATATAATCTGTTGTTTGATATTTCTAAGATTTCCTCTTAATAAATGCTATGCTTCCACATATTTTCTTTCTCTTTCTCTTTAGTTACATTGTTGTTATTTTATGCTTTTCACCCTCCACATTCCCCCTCTACACCATCTCGGAACAGGCATTATACGATTACTGCAGGATGACGCCCCGGTCTCGTTACACCGAGATCGAGTGTTCTCTCTTGCATCCGTTGATTTATATATGTTATATATTGGAGAATATTTCCTCTTATACTTTGTATTTTTCGAATGAAATTACATTGACAGAAGTACGAGCTAGTCCCGCACGCCTATTTGAAACAACATTAAATCACCTTGTTAAACAATAATATATTAAATGTGACTTGAACTTTTAAATTTGAATTTATAAACATCTAACAGGTAAATATGTTTTTCTTACTATTCATATCATTATACATTCAGTGATTTATTGTGTGCTGTGATTTGATACATTAACTGCTTCATTATATTTTGCAATGAACTTTGCGTACCAAACATTGTTTTTACTCCTGATGGGAGTGGATAGTTCTTCGTTTTATATTCTTATATCGCATTGATTATAAAAGTATATGATATCCTTTTTATGCAGTCATGTATAATTATGTACTGTGACGGTTTTTCCCGTTTCAATCCGCAAGAAAAGGGTATATAGAACCAATAATAACGGGGTATCCAGAAGTTTAATCCGGGGTTATATCGGGGTACAGAATATCCGCGTGATTCGGCAACGCGAAGTACAGAACAATAAATTTCCTATCCAGCGAGTATTTCGAAGCTGCGAGGTTGGGACTTTTTGGGCGCCAGCTACTCAAGAAGTAGCAAAAACTAGTAAACCACGCAACCCGGGGAAACCCGGTGCAAGATAACCCTCGAAATTTCGAAATACTCTTTCGCTCGACTGCTTCTAGCCGAGTGCGCAAATTAGGGTCGCGGGATACTGAACTCACGGCTTCTTTCTAGAGTGCCTCGACGCGAATGACCGGAGATCACCACCAGTTATACAATACAAATTACAATACGCGATATCACAATTGCGGCAGGGAACAAATGGGACTCTTTAGCGTATAAGGACTCACGTTCTCGTTTCCAACAAGTATGGATCTCGTTCAGTCCGTCTACCTCTCTTTCCCTCTCTCTCTCTCTCTCTTTCTCTCTCTCTCTCTCTCTCTCTCTCTCTCTCTCCTCCGAATCGCTCCGTATAATCGCTTGCTCAGTTGCTCGCTAAGTAGCCGCTAAATCGTTGAGAAGAATAAGAGGCTGTCTTCGTGCTGCCTAGCTCATTATATAGGTTTTCTGGGGGTCTTCGGATACCCTTAGATCCTCCTTAGGGCTCCTTGGTGGGGTAGGGTCATACGCTTTGGTATTGTTCGGGGCATCGATCGGTGGATTTCGGCGATCTTCCCTGATCGGCCCCTCTGGTGTGTCTAGAGGGAGTCCTCTGGATTATTTGAACTGCGGCGCGTGTCGCGCGCCGCGCTTTCCATGGCTCACCTGCAATTCCGCTGCGCATCTTGAGTTTTCCTCTTCATGGGCTCAGGGGAAGGGTGGAGGTCCTTCTCACACCCGAGAACCATCCTGTTCGTCTCCATGGACTATGTCAGCGGTCTTATCGTTGCAGGGCTCGGGATCGTATCCTTTGGGCTTCAGGGTCTATTCTTGCTCACTTCATGACTCCTCCATCGTCGAGCCCGTCACGCTACCACGGCGCACAGCTCCTCCGCGAACCTTCGGTCTTCTTCCATCAGCTAGCCAGTCTAATCCGTAGAACGGAGAGAGAGAACAGAACGGGGGGGGGGGGGGGGGGGGAAGGTTCTACCATCGTGCATTCCACGTTCCTCGCAAATACAGCTATCGCGATGGTCCGTGTCGCGCTTCTCGCACGGGTGGTGATCTGCGAGCTAGTCTAACCGTAGCAGGGGGGGGGGGGGGGGGTGAGCGAGCCTTGTGACGTCACCACGTCACAGTACATGTAAATTCGCGATTAAGTAGCTATGCGTTCAAATTCAATTCCGAATAATGCACTAAAAAGCATCCCAGATAACAAACAGCAAGATGGGAGCGACACCATGCCGGCACTATATTGCCACTTCCGAGGAGTGTCAACTGATTCGTAGTCATCTGTGACCGGATTCGTTAACTAAAATGCCAGAACGTGTTACCAGCCCATTCTAGACAAGCGAATCGCGCAGCACCAGCACCATGGTGACACGCGTATCATCGCTCCATTCATGAATCTCCTCAGCAATGACGCAGGATCACATTTGGCAATGGGAAACCTGTGCTTTCATACAAATTAGAACCGTTAGATGTCAGTAGATGTTCAGCATATGAGTATTGATAGACATTTTGATGGTCGTTTTCCTATATTTATAGTTATTGAGCGAGTCGTATATATTTCTTTCAATCCATCATAGACTAAAAATATTATTTATAAAAAAAATATTACTTATAAAATAAAAATTCATGCTGTTGCGTCCCTAACTTCGCCTTGTGTAATTTTTGAAATAACATGCTGTCATCGTATTTAATGTAACCCTCAATTGCATGAATTTGTAACAATAAATTGAAGAAAATATATATAAAATAAGTGTATATATTTTTATGACAAAGTAATTATCGACTTTATGGAAAAAATCGCCCTATCGAGCTAGTTTATAGAAAATAATAAAATCGAGTTCTTATATCTTTGTTTTGTGCCGGTGTATCTATTTTGGAATCAAAATAAATAAATTGCGTAGTTTAGTCATTTTTCATATTTGCTTATAATTTTTATGGAAACAGCTTCCCCATTAGTAAATGTCAGCCTACGCCACAACCACGCGTGTAGCTATGGTGAGCTGATAGTGTCATTGTCACGGCCGTGTAGCCCGTGTGCTATATCTCGGTGCTTTAATAGTGCCGTGATACGAATGCCGCCCCAGTACTAACAGTATACCATTTCGAAAGCTGAGTAGGAGCACTTTGTTAGCACATTTTCTGTCACGGAATTCGTTCCATCCGTTGTCATTGGCGTGCCAATCGCTGGCAGTTTGGGATATTGTAGTGCATGAGGCAGAATTGTTCCTTATCGTCGTCAAGGAGATGGACTTTCACTCCCCACGTTTTGAATTTTTTAAATTATTGTTTGGAATTTTTGCCGTTCCTGTATCTCTATGACCGCATTGTGGATTCAACTTATGTACGATCTCTTTGGTCTTCATCTTTTGTTACATGTAATATTATATATGTGATGCACGTTTGTTATGTAATGCTCCGATTTGTAAGCCTCAAATACTTTTATTCTTTGGTAAAGCCACTTATTCGATTAATATATATTTATTAGACATAGATATAAACAATTAGAAAAATGTTATTAAAATGCTATTAAATATGTTGTTGCAATTATATATTTAAGGTCTGAAGATGTAGATGCAATTAATGTCCGATATTTTACGTGATCCAATCGACGTATCGAGTGAGGCTATGAAATATAAAAATCTTTTACTATTCTTCGACCCCTTTACATGTTAAATGAATGATTAGTTCTGCAAGACAAGAAGCCTGAATTAGTGAGATATCTAGGAACATAAGTAATTTGTAAGTAACACATCTTTTCTCTTCGAAATATTTGCCTTTGCATAGAATAGAACGTATAGATATAATTGCCTGTTTTGTACCCATTTCGGTCCAATTCTATTATAGCCTTTGAGCAGAAGTAATATTGATTATACTTGATTTTTGCAATAGTTCTTTGATTAACAGATTTTATTAACCTAGAATCATCATTTGACGGATGTATCAATCTACTTTGTAGCTCCATCAGTTTCGTTTTCTGCTCGCTACTTTCCATTTTCAGTTCCGTATACTTATCCTTTATCATCATCATATATGTTGCGTAAAATTACAATAACTTTTTGTCCTCAAATTTTGCGGATATTTCAATTAAATTTCCTTTGATTAAATAAACGGAAATTAAAAAACAGTGGCACGTACCATTTCTTGGAAACGTTGTATCGTAATTTGCATCTGACTGTTTTGAAAGGCACGCACTTTACTTAACGTTTGCAATGATTCGGTTAGCGAAGTAAAGAAATATTCTACTTTCGAAATTGTTGGCTCTTGTAATTCTAAGGCAAATATATTCATCTGTCGACATCGTGAACATTGTTTTTTGGCAAAATTTCAGAAAAACAAATATATTATAAGTAAAATAATAAACATCATAATATTAAATTTAACTCTGTTCATCGTTGCCTTGTTGGACACATCCATAACAATATACAGGTTGGGGCAGTAATAATTAGCACCTCAGATATCCACGAAACTGTAAGTTTCATAGAAGTTTTTGCTAATATAAAATTGCATAGTACAAAGGGCCCATCCGTTGATAAAAATAGTTTTTTTGTAAGTGGAGTTATGTTGGACATATGAAGGTTACCTTCATTTTTTAAAATGAATTGGTATGTCCATTCTTCCGTAATACGATAGAGCATTTTAAAGCAAGTTTAACGATCTGTAACATGAAGGCATTGAAGGTTACAAAAAGTAAAGAAAGGCGATAATACTCACGGATTTGATAGTAATTAAAACATACGTATTATAAACAGTGGTGGAAGGCGTAATACTTACCGTTTACTTCACTGTGAATAAACACTTTTCGAAGGGCATTCCAATAGTTTGCAGCATAAGTTAAACATGATAAGATTAGTATTGAAAAATCGGTTCGAATACGTTTGGTTAGGCTGTCCTTTGTGTCGTTCATTTTATAAGTACTAAGCTGCGGATTTCTGAGAACAGCTCACAAAATTGTTGAACTATGGAAGATTATCATTGTGAATTTGAATCAAAAGGTAATTAAATTCCATTAAATAGTAAACAGATCTCAATGTTTCATTTTAGATAGTAAGATTAGATACTCTTTACAAAACTACAAGAATGGATACATACCTTTCTGTTATTATTATTTCATAAAGAATTATAATTGCAATTATATAGTTCATTGCGATAAAAAATGTTTCTCAGAAAATTCTAAATATTAAATTAAAGAATCAAGTAAAACATTTTTAATAATTACGAATATGAAAAATACTTGAACATTCCAATAGAAAGATGTCTAAACAGGAGTTAGAAAAGTTAAATATTCAATTTCAATTCCAGAATTCATCTATAAGAGGTAAAATGTTTTGAAAGCTTTAATTACAGTCTTTAATGCAAGCAGTTGGGCAGTATTTCAATTTTTAAGAAAATTGATGACAGTCAACCATTTTGAAGTGGTCAGAATCTTTGTCGTTTGAGCAATAAGTGAATAACAAATAACTGCATAAATTCCAGGCTTAAAAACTTATGGATTAAATCCTATGCAGACTCGTTTATGAGCGAGTTACTAAATAATAATCCACACTAAGTAATCATTTTAAAACTTAAATGATTACATCTCGCGAACTTTCAAAGATATCAGAAGCGTGAAAAGTATGTGGTTTATCAAAAACTCTTCTAAAAGAACGGACGAAGCCAATAGAAATCTTTGTTGAAGTAAGCAAGTTCTAAAGTTCTAAGCAACGCGATGGCCCTTATCTGCCTATGTTTCATAGCAAGTAAGTTCTGAATTTCTATGAAATCCGATGGAATTCCTCACTACTAATGTTTCAAAGTAAGTTCTCAAATTCTCAGTTCTACGCTTAAGACTATGTGTGTTCTATATATCTATGTAAAGTGATGGTTCCTATTAGTTGTGACGGAAACCTATATATAGTAAGTCAGGGAAGCTCGAAGGGGATAATTATCTAAATGCTTTAAGGTGTAAAACGAACTTTAATCTAAAGCGATCTATCGTTCCAAGGTATCCGCTCACGTACAACTTTTCCTGGGCACCAGATGCTCAGAAAGTAGCAAAGCGATAGACTACACGACCCTGGGAACCCTGGGGCGGAACAACCCTTGAAACATCGAAATGCTCCTCCTCTCGACTACGCCTACCCAAGTACACACTCAGGTCGCGCGATACTGAAGTCGCGGCATGTTTATTTATGGTCTCGACCTGGGTTTAACAAACAAGGGCTACGGGAAACTACGCAACACGCCCCGAATTACCGCGTATCATAACTCGCTTCACGATATAAGATACAATATACAATATGCGACACAAGAAATGGGACGCTTTAGCGAATAAGCACTCACGTTCTCTTCTTCAGGTTCCTTGAATTCGCTGGGTGTCCCTGAGGGGATCATCGTGATCATTTAAATTGCGTAGCGCCTCGTGCGCCGCGCTCCCATGGCCCACCTGCAGGGCCGCTGGACTTTTGACTTCTCTTTAGGGGGTTAAGGATGGTTGAGGACCTTCTCACATCCCAGAGCATTACAAAGCACAGAAGCATATAAGCATAATGCGATGCTATGAATATTACATCTTATCAAGAAATATAGAAGTAAGATGCGCAGCTGCGTTTTACGAAGCATTAGAACTCTATTGCTTCTAAACCTTCAGATCTAGAAACGATAGTCCGTCGCAAGGAAGTGTGGCATTTACATTCTTTTGAAGTGTAGAAGAGGTATACATAACACTTCGTAATGAATATTATATCTTACCATGAAACATAGAAAAGAGCTGCGATATCGCGTTTTAAGAAGCATTACAACACTAGAGCTTCGATACGTAGACATCTGGAAACGCTATTTCATAGCAAAGAAGAGTGGCATTTACATTCTTTTGAAGTGTAGACGTGGTAATCATTACACTTCGCAATGAATATTATATCTTATCATGAAACATAGAAATGAGGTGCGACATCGCATTTTAAGAAGTATTACAACTATATTGCTTCGATACGTAGACATCTGGAAACGCATTTCCTAGCAAGGAAGTGTGGCATTTACATTCTTTTGAAGTGTAGTCGAGGCATACATAACACTTCGCAATGTATAATATATCATATCATGAAACATAGAAATGAGATGCGATATCCCGTTCTAAGAAGCGTTAGAACTATATTACTTCGATTTGTAGATATTTGGAAACTCATTTCCTACCAAACAAGTGTGGCATTTACATTCTTTTGAAGTGGATACGAGGTATACATGACACTTCGCAATGAATATGATATTTTATCATGAGACATAGAAACGAGATGCGATATCCCGTTCTAAGAAGCATTAGAACTCTATTGCTTCGATGCGTAGAGATCTGCAAACGCTATTTCCTAGCAAGGAAGTGTCGCATTTACATTCATTTGAGGTATATGCGAGGTATAAATGAAACTTCGCAATGAATATTATATCTTATCATGAAACATTGAAATGAGACGCGATATCGCGCTTTAAGAAGCATTAGTACTTTATTGCTACGATACGTAGATATCTGGAGACGCTATTTCCTAGCAAGGAAGTGTCGCATTTACATTCTTTTGAAGTGTAGTCGAGTTATACATTACACTTCGCAATGAATATTATATCTTATCATGGAACATAAAAATGAGATGCAATATCGCGTTTCAAGAAGCATTAGATCTCTTTTACTTCTTTAAAGGAATGTAAACTCTGCAGTTCCTTGGAACGG
The DNA here is from genome assembly GCF_050948175.1 of Xylocopa sonorina. Taxonomy (NCBI): domain Eukaryota; kingdom Metazoa; phylum Arthropoda; class Insecta; order Hymenoptera; family Apidae; genus Xylocopa; species Xylocopa sonorina. Next base: position 52,744 of record NW_027490162.1, read on the forward strand.
GATGATGCTTCACAGTATCTGCGTGTGAAAACCATGAAGTTCTAATGCTCCGCGCAACGCAATAATACATCTCATTTCAACGTTTCAGAGTAAGTAACCTGTAATCTTCTAAGCATATCATTATGCTCATCTGCTCATTCACTTCAAACGAATGTGAATTTTACAGTTCCTTGCGGGTAAGTATAGTGCTGTGCACAGAAGGTTACAGCTCACTTACTTTGAGATGTTGAAATAGTATGCGCCATCGCATTGCGTTGAACGTTGGGAATTTGTTTTGACACGCAGACACTATGAAACACTATCCTGCTGCATGGAACCGTATAATTCACATTTTTTGTAGAGTTGAAGCAGATAAGCAAAATGCAGTGCATTGATGATTACAGTATCCTTACGTGGAAACATTGAAATGAAATGAGCCATCGCATTGCACGGAGCATTAGAATTTTACTGCTTTGACGCATATACTGCAGAGGAGACATTTCGTTGCATAGTACTGTAGAATTCACATACTTTTGAAATGTAGAAGAGGATAAACATTATGCTTTGTATAGAAGATTACAGCTTATCTAATTTGAAGCGTTAGAATGAGATGTGACTTCGTATAGCATGTACCAGAAGGATTCAACTGTATTGCCACGCAGACACTGTTAAGCGCCATCTCGTTGAATTGAACTGTAGATTTCAGATTCTTTAGAAATGTGGAAGAAGATAAGCATAATGCTATGCGTAGATCATTACAGCTTACTTACTTTGAAACGTTGAAATGATGTGCGCCTTCGCATTGCATGTAGCATCAGAAAACCATTGCTTTTACATGTAGAGACAATGGAGCGCCATCTTGTTGCAAGCAAACGTAGGATTAACATTCTTTTCAAGCTTAGAAGCAGATAATAATAATGTGATGAGTAGAACATTACAACCTACATACTTTGAAACGATGAAATGATATGCGTTATCCTGTTGCTAGGACCTTACTTACTTTGAAATGCTGATATGAGATGCGTCATCCCAATGCATGGAACTGTAAAATGTACAGTCTTTTGAACATGTCAAAGCAATTGAATTCCAAAATTTTATGCAACGCAATGGTGCTTCTCAGTCCTGCGTTTGAAGGAAATGAGTTGTTAGTTTGTATACAACTTAATTATGCACACTGTGATTCACGTTACAAAGTATGCAATTTCTACAGATCCATGTAACAGGACATTGTTTCTAAGTGGCATCTTATCAAAGCAATTGAATTCCAAAGCTACGTGCAACGCGATGACTCTTCTTAGATTTACGTTACAAGGTAAGTAATTTTAAAGGTTTTATACGAAGCAAATATGCTTATTTTGGTTGTACGTTATAAGGCACGTAATTTGTACAGACCAATGTAACTGTATAGTGCTTCTAAGTGTCAACTTGATACAATAAGCGCTATGTAGATACACGAGTCCGTATAAATTACACACATTGTAATGTAGTATGTATTCACATTCTTTTGAAGTGTAGAAGCTAATAAACATATCGCGTTGCACTGAATATTACATCATATCATGACACATTGGAATGAGCTGCGACACCGCTTTGAATGAAGTATTAGAAATCCATTGCTTCCACACGTAGACGTCTAGAAATGCCATACCTTTGCAAATCAGTTTATGATCCACAATCTTTTGAAGTCTGAAAGCAGATAAACATAATGCGTTGCATTGAATATTACAACTTGTCATGAATCACTGAAATGAGATGCGACATTGCGTTGAATGAAGTATTGGAACTCCATTTCTTCGACAAGTAGACATCTAGAAATGCTATCGCGTTGCCAGGAAGTGTAGGATTCACATTTTCTTGAAGTGTAGTGGCAGATAAACATAACGCTATGCATTGAGTATTACACCTTATTATGAAACATCGAAGTGAGATGCGAGATCGCGTTGAATGAAGCATTTAAACTCTATTGCTTCGACACGTAGACATCTAGAAACGCTATTCCGTTAAAGGTCAGTTTAGGATTCACATTCTGTTCACGTTTAGAAGCAGATAGACGTAACGCGTTGCATTGAAATTACATCCTACCATGAAACTTTGTAATGAGACGCAACATTGCGTTGAATGGAGCAGTAGAAGTATATTTCATTGGCATGCAGATAATATGGAGCGCCATCTTGAATTGTATATTTCTCATTCTTTTGAAGAGCTCCAGCAGATAAGCATAATGCTATGCATTGAAGGCTATAGCTTTCTCACTTTAAAACGTTGAAATGAGAAATACCATCGCATTGCATGTAAAACTAGCACTATACTGCTTTGACACGTAGACAATACGAAGCGCCATCCCGTTGCATGAAGCTGTATAATTCACATTCATTTGATGACTAGAAGCAGTTAAGCATAATGCTATGCATAGGGGATTACAGCTTGCTTACATTGAAACGTTGAAATGCGTTGCGCCAACGCATTGCATGGAGCATCGGAACTCTCTTGCTCTGACACGTAAACACTATAAAGCGCCATTTCGTTTCAAGGAATTGTAGAATTCACATTCTTTTGAAGTGCAGAAACAGATAAGTATAATGCGATGCACAGAACGGTACAGCTTTCATACTCTGAAACTTATCGCTTTGTACGATTCAGAAGAATATGAATTTGCAGTTCGCTGCAACCAGATGACGCTTCATAATATCTGTGTCTCATTGCAATAGAGATCTACTGCTCCAAGTAATGCAATGGCGCATTTCAATTCAACGTTTCAAAGTTAGTAAGCTATTAATTTATATGATTAGCATTATGTTTATCTGATTCAGCGCATCATAAGAATGTGAATTCTTCAGTTCCAAGCAACGGGATGGCGGTTCGTATTGCCTGCGTGTCAAAGTAATTGATGCCTGATGATCCATGCAATCTGATGGCGCTTTTCATTTCAATGGTTCAATCCAACGAGACTGTAATCTTTTGTGCGTAGCATTATTCTTGTCTGTTTGTACACTTGAAAAGAATGTGAACTCTACAGTTCCTTGCTATGGGATCTCGCTACATTGTGTCTTCATGTTAAAGCTATTGAGATCTAAATGCTCCATGTGTCTCAATGGCGCGACTCATTTCAACGATTCAAACTAAGTACTTATCAGCTTTTACACTTAAAAATAATAGCAATTCCAAATTTCCTTGCCACTGGTTAGTGCTTCATATTGTCTACCTGTAAAAGCAATGGAGTTCAAAATCTTATGTGCATCACGAGCGTTCGTCGCATTTCAAAATTTCAATGTATGTTACCTGTAACTCTCAATGCTTCTTCTAATACCTATCTGTTTATACACTTCAAAAGAATATGACTTCTACAGTTCCATGTAACGGGAAGCTGCTTCATAGCTTCGGCGTGTCAAAGCAATGCAGTTCTAGTGCTATATGTATGGTGTTGGCTCATCTCTTTTCAACGTTCGAAAGTATGTGTGTAATGTTCTATATATCTTATTATCCATATAAGCTTCTATGCGTCAAATGAATGTGAATCGTAATGTAGTTACAAGCGACTGTACGATTCATGATTGTGTCTTCGTGTCAATGCAATAGAGTTCTAATGCTTTATGCAATGCGATAGCGCAAATCATTTCAACGATTCATAGTAAGTTAGCTGTAACTTTGTACACTTTGCATTTTGTTGATCTGTTTCTACATTTCAGAAGAATGCGAATTCTACAGATAAATGCATCGGGATGCCGTTTCATGGTGTCTACATGTATAAGCAATAGAGTTCTAATGCTACATGCTGTGTGGTGGGCTGTCTCATTTCAACGTTCGAAAGCAAGAATGTTGTAATGTTCTCTGTATCGCATTATCCTTACCTACCTCTACACTTCAAACGAATGGAAATTCGACTGTTGCTTGCACGGGGCTGGGGTTTCGTATTGTCTGCTTGCCAAAACTGTAGTGATCTAATGCTCCACGCAATGCGATGGCACATTTAATTTCTACGTTTAGCACGTTGACGCCGGCGTGCATCACATGTGAGTCACACGTGTCTGTTCCGTGAGGCAGTGTGCATCTCCGGTGGGTCACACGCGTCTATTTCGTGGGCCGGCGTGCATCACGATGGGTCGAACTTATATTTCACAAAGTAGATAGTACAAAATAGGTTTATTTTTCAATTCTCAGCATAATAAACAGACATTCTATATTTAAAACATAACAAACTAATATTATAAACCTAACTTAATTATTTAATTTTTGAAATCATGTTGGGTAGAGTTCCGGTTGGCCCTTACATCAGTTACAACAGATTTTTACGTTTATCGCCTTACTCGCGGCATACTGTTTACCATTTATTCTAGACATACGTTTATAACATTCTTTACACGTCTAGTTTTTGTATTGTATAGTTTTGTACGCTTCTTGGGCACTGCTTTAGTTTCAGATGACGTTTGTTCACCGTGATGATCCACTGTACTGAGGAGATAATCAATAATTTTTTCGCGGAAGTTTAATATTTTCATACCTTTGGTACTCCATTTTCTATGCATATAATAGACATTGACGAGAGAAGTCCCGCATACTAATTCGATATCTATTTTCCTATACCACTTTACTGTTCTGCGTAATCAACTGTGATAAGAAGACATCTGGTCGGATGGTCAAATCACTTCTTAGCATTGTTATAAAGGAACATTGTATCCGGCTTTAACTTATTATTTCTACACTGGACAATAACACATTTGCGGTTTTCAGAAGTGGCTAGCATGCATACCGGCTTCTTATACGTCCACTTTAAAAACTTAAAGCCGCTCCGATTTTGAAAATACATGAAGCTACCCCGTTGCAATTTCCGTTTAGCCTACAGCGGAAGAAATTGTGTATTAACTTTTACTGTACCATAAATAAATGTTACTTTTTGCAGAAGTTTCTCGGCCAAAGGGACACAAATATATAAACTATTTTCCTGTAATATGCGGCTTTCAAATAATAATTCACCCTCCAACGTCATAACTACAGCATGCGCATGTGCTTTCGCTATTCTGGTTGCATTATTTCCGGCATAAATAAGAATATTATGTGCGTATCCTTCCGGAAGGCACAGTTTACAATGTTTTATACCATGTATATGCCGCTTTCCTGGGATATATTGACAAAAACTGTAGCGTCCTCGTCATGGAACCATGATTTCGTCGATTACAATATTTTTACCGGGCTTAACACGTTGAGTGCTACGTCAGTCCCCAGGAACTAACAGTGAACTTTCCGTTCAAGCGGCGTCAGTCCCCAGGGACTGACAATCGACTTTTCGTTTGGATAACGTGGATTCTAGGGACTGACAGCGAACTTCTTGTTTGGTCGACATCGGTGCATCAGACTGGCATTGTAAAGGGTTAAATTATTAATGACAATTAACAAATTTATACTAATATTTAATGAAGTTTATTAAAACATTTTAAACAAAGATGTGACTGCGATTTGTACATTTTACAGTATGTAGTAACTTCCTTTGTCATTTTCCTCGCTAACTGGCGTCCGAACATTTTTGTGTTTGTGCTGTAACATTCAACACAATATTTTCGTACTTCATGCGCCTTTCCTTCCTTCTTATGAAATTTGTGAATTTGTCTACTTGTATCGGCCCTAATTGAGGTTTTGTCATGTGAATGTCGTGTGAGAGCATTTACCAATTGTTTTTGGAATGTTGTAATTGACATCTTTCTTCCTGTTACATTTTGGGACATACGTAACGCATTCACGACGACAATATTCAAAAGAAGGTCGAATGCCAGTTTTCTATACCATTTTAGAGACCTTCTAAGTGGACTGCTGTAAGCACCCATTTGATCAGACAGAACAATCGCTGTTTTACCTTTATTATGATCAATAATAATTTTTGGTTTGCAGGATACGCCTGTTCTTGTTATTATGGATTTCATTTCGTCAGAATGCTTGATCGAAAGAACTAAAACATCCCTCTTGTGTTTCCATTTCATGATTGTAATCCCTTTACTGTTCTCTTGGGCAATGACTTCTCTGCGTCGCAGTTTGGCTGTCACAACTTTACTTGGATTGCCTCTTCGATTTGGTCGAAGAGTACCAACCAAATGCGTATTTTTTGTTATAAGTTTGGTTACTAAATCCACACTCCTATAATAATTATCTGTGTATAAAGTATGGCCTTCGTGAAACACATTTTCACATAAATTCATGACAACATTTGTTGTATTTTTTTATCCAATGATTGCCGATGTAAATGCAAAGATTATATGTGTAATGATTATCACAGCACAATTTAAGTATTTTATTGCATATCTATGCTTTTTTTGTTTCATGTACTGTCTAACTATGATCCGTCCACGGAATGGTATTACCATCTCGTCGATGCATAACATTTCAACGGGATCATAATATTTTTTAAAATTTATATTTAATTCTTGTATTAAAAATTCACGTTTATTAAAAATGCAACATTCTCAACAGAATTTTAAATCTGTCTCTACTCATAATTTTCCGCGGGAATGTCTGAATAAACAATGGATCCTTAGACCAATACAGATACAAAGATGGAAGCTTTACCAATCCCATCCACAAAACCACTCCAAAAAACCTCTTTATTTCGTCCTTATCTGTTGGCACCTACTTTTCAACACGTTTGGAAGCGATTGTTCTTTGTGTCGCATAAATATCTGTTTGTTGGCTTATATGTTAAAATAGTTTATCTGTCACATAAAGGCCGTAAAAATCTTCCATTGTGCACCAATTTTGCATTTCTTCATGAACGAGTTTAGCACTATGGAGACTTGAGGAATTTATAATGTTTGGCTGGTTGTCTCGCGGATCAAACCAATCATTTGGATCACTTGTTTCAGTATTCCTTAGTGAACTACTAGATGAATTGTCACTATCTGAAGATGGTAGTTGTATTACACGCCGACATTTGCGTGGTACAAATGGCTCACTCGACGTGTCACTATCTGTTCGTCCTCTCAACATTTTTATTTGATCGATACCAAAACTTTTTCAAAATGTTCACTATAAAACTGAATTCTCTCTGCTGCAATAGGTCTTTATACTCCCGTGGCTTTTTCAGAATGACTCTCACCTTGTATTTGCTCTTTCGCCTCTCTGGCATTCCCTATCCCATTATCTTATGCTTATACATTATATACAAATGCATTGCTTGTATCATTCCGACAGTCCAAACGAAACGAATACAGGTATCAAAGTTATTGTATGTTTATACCCATTAGTCAAGCGTTCGCCATCAAGTGCTCACGCGCTGCCGCCTGAGCGAGAGATATAGCAAAAATTGGCGTAGCACTCAACGTGTTAACATTATTTTCGAAAGTGTAGACAATTGCGTTAACAATAATTCTAAGTTTATACAATAGATCCTCAGTCCTAGCCGTAGAAATAATGGTAAAATGAAAATATCTAAGTATCGATATAAACCGATCGCGCTTCATCGCGTTTTTTTTCAATTGTTTGTATACATTTCCTTTTGAGACCAACATAATCTAATTTCAGGTAGGGGCGCTACAATCAGTATAAGCAGGGCTCCATTAATAATGTTCAGTTTGTTCTCTGTCACAGGCTTCCTGGCCAGTGGGTGTTTACACGAAAAAAATTTTAAAGTGTACAAGCAGATAAGCATAATGCTATACATAGAAAATAACAACTTGCTTATCTTGAAACAATGGAATGAGATGCGCCATCGCATTGCATCAACCATTTGAACCCTACCACTATGAAACGCAGACGCTATGAAGCACCTTCCCTTTGCACGGACCTGTAGAATACACACTCTTTAAAACGTAGAACAAGATAAGTATAATGTTATGCATAGAAGATTTCAGCTTGCTTACTTGAACGTTAGAGCATTGGACATCTACTGTATTGACACGAAAACAATGTGAAGCGCCATCATTTTGCATTTAACCGTAGAATTCACATTCTTTGCAAGTATAGAAGCAGAAGAGCATAATGCTATGTTTAGAAGGTTAGGGTATTAGAAATCTATCGCATCGACACGAAAACATCTAGAAACGCTATCCCCTTGCAAGGTGGTCCAGGTTTCACATTCTTTTGAAGTGTAGATGCAGATAAACATAATGCGTAGCACAGAATATTACATCTGAGCATGTAACATTGGAATGAGATGAGACATTGCGCTGAATGAAATACTAGAACACATTGTTTTGAAGTGTAGAAGCAGATAAGCATAATTCATTGCAAAATACGTTACAACTCACCTACTTTGAAACGTTGAAATAAAATGCACTATCGCGATCTATGACGCGTTCGTTATTCGTAATCTGATTCTTCTGAAGAGGACTAGCAGACGAGCATATTGCATTGCATTGGACATTGCAATCTTACTTGCTTTGAAACGTTGGAATAAAATGTGTCATTGCGATACATGAAACGTTAGAACTCTATTTCTTCCATACTTACGAATTCTATGAATCCTACGGTTGCATGCAATGTAATGGCGGTTTATAGTGTCTACGTGCCAATGCATGAGAGTTCTAATGCTTCATACAACCCGATAGCCCATCTCATTTTAACGTTTCAATGTAAGTTATTTGTAATGTTCTCTGCATTGCATTCTGCTTATCTGCTTCTGCTCTTGAAAGGAATGTGAGTTCTACAAATTCATGCAACAAATTCAAGTAACGTCGTGCGTAGCGCCTGCCACCCATTCCACACATGAGCCTTCTCGCACTTCGATCATCAACCCCTGGACTCAGGCAATCTGCCGCGCTCGCCTACAGCACCGGCAACCGGCAGCGTTCGCGCGCGCACACCTGCACGCGCTTACACGCACCAAGTACCGCTATGTCACTCGAACCGACCGGTGTACATGGCTCGTTCACACCAGACATGCGTTCCAGAACCTGGGTGTCCAGAAAGTACCCATCCCAACCTCCTCGTGATGGAACGTAGGCGTCAGGCTTGCCCGATGGCTAACGGGGCTCTGGAACGGGGCTATCGAATTAAACTGGGACTCGGAGGTTTGGTGCATTATTAATTTGCCCAAGCTAGTCTGAGACACTTTCGTAGAGCAAAATTGAATAAGACTGAGGCTGGTAGTCTGGAACATCAAAAATTTGACCAAACTAATCCATCCTAATTCAAAAAGGGATAGAGTGAGCGTGTTCGCGTACACGTATTGAGTTCGCCTCCCCGAGGTTCTCCGTGGGTACTCCAGCGGTTGGAATTCGTCCCCCCCGACGGAGTAGCTAAAGGACTGACCCGCTGGATAGGCGCCGCGGTACATCTGGATTTTTCCATCGCCCCTTTCAGTGACATAGAAGAACTAGTTCGTAGAGGGCAAACCTATTGGCATATGCCCGCTCGGGCGAGGTATAGGATTATGGTATAGGATTAACAGTAAATGACACCAGGCATCGCTGTTTCAGTCCCACCGGCGAGCACTACTGTCTGGCTCCCACTGTCGAGTATATCTGCCTCGTTCGGACCAAAGACGAATACCCTTGTCTACCTCGCACCAGTGATTTCGTCCTGCTAAAGTGCGCAGTTGCAGCCCATCACCGCAATGGGGATTCTTCCAATTCAGGGATCCGACTTTACCAGAACCTGTATTCTACTTTTAAGATCCTTACATACATATATATACTATATCCGGACTAATGTACTGCTGCATATAAGAATCCATAAATCCAAGTTATACACATTAAGAATCCAAGACACGAACAACACACGCGTAATTGTAAGTTCATGCTATACTTACATCATTATAATATTTCATAAGTTAAACACGAAAGACGCGCCGCTGGTACCACCATGAGACGCGAGTCCCCACTCGCTGCACCGCATGCTCCTCGCAACGATCCGTTAATCGCCCATTCGCTGGATATATTAGTTAATTCTAAATACAATATCTCCTTAAGATACTCCATTACATCTAAAATCTTATCTAATTTCATATTATTTCATGATGTTTTAATTAAATATTTGAAATTGGTTTATATAATTACACTTATAATATATTTTAGTTACTTAAAAATAGACCATCCCCTCTAAATAAAAATAAATATCTATATATTATATAAGTCGATCATTTATTTGCATCGTCACAGTTCGCTTTCTTTCCATCGAGGTATGCAAATCCCTCTTTGTTATTCCTGTAATTCGTACTTTAGAAGGTATGTAGTACGTATTGATGGTCCGACGCTAAAAATATCTGAAACACTTCTGCTGTACTCAACTTAGCGTATATGCAACTTCCTGTCAACATTATGTCTATTTTTTATTTGTTTCGGTTCTTAAAGTATGTATAGTCTTCTTTCGGATTGGTCGCGATTAGATCGTTTCTTGGAGCCATTTTGATGATCTTTTCCTCTCTATGGTTGTTCTCCTTACTACTCAAGATTACTGATTTTTCGTTCAGGTCACCCGCGATTAGTATTCTGTTTGCTTTCTCTCCCTTTTCTATGTTAACCCCAGCTTGATTTATATATTCTTCGATTTCTTTCCGTTCCTGTTCAGTGAGAAGTAGCAGCTTATAGCTTTTGTTCCTTCGACCATTGCATGAACGATTCCGGTCGAGGAATATGTGGTGCCATATGTGAAACATTTTCGATTAATACCGGTTATCCATGTCGCAGCGTCACGGTTCTCCTTTTGCAGTCAGTATTCTTCCAACTTGTGTGCTTCCGATATTATTACCACGTCTGTCTCTTGAATCATTCGCATTTGCTGCATGATATTTTACGAGATTCGGAATAGGTTCAGATAGATTTGTAGGACTTTCAATTCCATATTCGTTTCCCGTTCTTTTCTATCAACGCCTTTCTGTAGGCCGGACCATTAAAAGTCCGATAACGTGTCTAATGTACGGATTCCTTTTTCCTGCCTTGCTGCACATGATACACTTCGGTTTATTCGCGATGCAACCGATCATCGTATAAATCTCAGATCCGCATCTTCTGCAGATTCCCTTATTATCGTTGACTTCTTCGCAATATCTGCCGATATGTCCCAGTTTATGACATTTGAAGCATCTCTCTATTGTCGGTAGCACTTTGCAGAGACAAGGTGTTAATGCTATTCTGAGTCGTTGGACCTTCTCCAGCTTTTTACTGTATTCCTGTCCAAATTCAACTAACGCGACTCGGTAGCCTCTCCACATTTGTTTCAACAACTTGACGTTTATACCGCTCTCCTTTCCTTCGATTATTTTTAGTGTTCGTTTTATGTAATCATTCATTCCTTCTCTGGTCACCTAACGGGTATATGTCCCTTAGTTGGAGCATTATACTCGCACTCGTACGTTTCTCTTCGAATTCTTTTGTTAGAGTTCCTTTTATCTCCTTTATTATGTTTTCTACACCTTTTTTCTTGTTAAATTCCAGGATTATATCTCCCGCTCTCGATTTTCTTGCGTCATCTTTTCGTATTTCTGTCATTTCTCCTGCTTTTCCTCATCCCATTGTTTGTCCTCGAATGCTTACTGCTCCTTTAATTGCTTCATTTTTCTCTGTACCGTTCGCCACTAGTTCCATCAAGTGTTCGATCCCAGTTCTTTTTATATGCCTCATGTCTCCCATTAACGTTTTCTAATATGTCATTACCTTCGTCGTATTCTCGCTCATAATATCTATCATTACGTCTGATATGTGGCTGCCTACTCTTCTATTTGAAAGTGAGGACGTTATTCTTATCAGTAGCTTTTCCATTATCCTGCTCTTCTTTTTGGTTCCCTTACTTCGGCTCCTAATGCTTCTCTTTTTATGTCTGTGCTACCCGAGGCTTTCTTCTTCTTCTTTATATACGCATTTCGTATTCTTCTCTATTTTCCTATCCTTTTGTGTCATCGACAGGGGGCTCCAAACCGCCCGCCCAACCTTTAATCTTCTGCGAGGACTCGATGAGGCTGATTCCGAATCGCGAGCCAGCAGCACCTTTCAGCAGCATATGCATAGCAGCCTCGCTCACGCTGGCGGTGATGGTTGGAGGGGGGTGGGGGTCTGCAAGCCCTCCAGCATCCTACTTCCTGCCCTGATGCGGGCGAGGGACCCCCCGGTCCACTTAAACCGCGACCAGCATCTATCTTATACTATAACCGATTCGTAGTCGTGGTTTCCATTAAGCTTGCCAGAATCAGTGATTCGTTCAGTCTGAAGTATTATTTTCTTTTTAAGTTTCTCGATTTTGTTATTTTATCTCACGATATGGTCTATTTCGTTGTACCTTGCTTGACGGTATGGTATATAATCAGTTGTTTGATATTTGTAGGATTTCCCCTTAATAAATGCAATGTTTCCACAGATTTTCTTTTTCTTCCTCTTTAGTTATGTTGTTGTTATTTTATGCTTTCTATCCTCCACATTTCCTCCCTGCGCCATCCCGGAACCAGCGTTATACGATTACTTCATGATGGCGCCCCGGTCTCGCTACTCCGAGATCGAGTGTTCTCCCTTGCATCCGCTGATTTGTATATGTCACATATTGGAGAATATTTCCACTTATTCTCTGTATTCTTCGAATTACGGTTTAGTTAGATGTATATTGGACACGCGTGGAAATATCTGATTTCCATACGATTTGTTAGTAATGTTTTATTCTTCTCCGACTGTTCGTTTTCATTTAACCGAAGGCGCTACTGTATTCAATGCGGCCCCACTCTGTTTGAACCCGTCGATTATAATATTATGTTGTGTTAGATTTAAGAAAGCGTAGTTTTGATTTCTTAATGTTTAAGAAAGGTAATGTTACATTGTGTTAGATTGGGTTAGAATTGAGTGAAGGCAGGTTAAGTCAGATTATGTGTAACTGATGTTAGCTAGATTTAAATTAAGTTTAGAGGATGTTAGATTAAATTAAGCCACATAAGAGATGTATTACCGATCGCTGGCAATGCCATCCGTTGATCTTGAATTCCAGACTATTCGCATACTAGCCGTTATTATATCATAAGTTATCTACCGCGGGGATTACCTACTGTCGTTATATCGTGAGTTACGGACCGCAGGCAACACCAGTTGTTGATAAATTTTGAATTACCTACTATTGGTTGCACCAGCTGTATATGAAAACATGCTTTATCGGTTGATGGTCACATCAGTCGTCGATAATTTATAGATTATTAAGCACAAGTAGCACCAGCCGTCGGTCGGATGTGAGTAACCGACCGCCAACAGCACCATCCATCGGTAACTTATAAGTTATTCTTAATGGGAACATCCATCCGTAGGCATATATTGACTCGTTTCGCCATCTCTTCAAACAATGCTGAAACAGAATTGCGAACAGGTTGACGAATTTTCACAGAGATGGCTCCACCGGCCTGACAATTGTGGCGTTACCGACGTTACCGACTTCCGCATCTAAGCAGACACATTCACAGCCATCTACTTCCGCTCCTCGGAGGGTACATTTTCGTTAGGAAATTGTTTCAAAATTAATGCACGCCATCTATAAAAAAAAGACTCTCGTTTGCGACGTCTTTCAAATTTCTACGCTTTTCAAATTAATTATTCACTTATTTCTTCGCCATCAAAGAGTACACATCACAATTTGCCTTTGCCAAATCTAGATTTGTATTTCTTAGCTTCTACTTCAGTTTACCTTAATTGTAAAGACTTGTTGTTGTTAAATAAAATTGTTGTATAAAAGCCATCCAACGTGAAAGTTAATTAGAAGAAAATATTGTGGCCAACGACTAATCCACACAATAACGAACGCCACATATGGGTTCTCACAAAACCATTTGCCACACAACTCAGTCCTGAAAGTGTTAATAATGCTAGCCCTGTTACTTTAACCAGGCATGGAATCCATAGGTATGAAAAATTATAATCTTGTGAATAATATCAATTCTAGAGGAACAGGTTTTAGTTGTAGAAATAAAATTCACTAATATGGCACAATACTTATTTTCAGGTCCAAGGTATGCTTACCATATTTAAAGAAAGGTGCAAATCCTCATATAATGAATATCAGTCCACCACTAATTATAAAACATAAACGAATATGGTTTCAAACTTGTGTCGATTATATAATATCCAAGTTTAGAATGTTAATGTGTGCTCTTGAAAGGGCCGATGAATATGAAAATTATGGTATTGCTGTGAATCCAGTCTTGTCAAAGACAGCAGTAAATTATATATATTTCTAATTTCATTGTTAAGAAAAATAATTCTCTCATTTTGAGATTGCCTTACGCACGCGTTGTTTCAGGTATACATATGGCTGCGATAGAGATGTTTGTTGGTTCAGAATCACAAAATTATAGTGGGAAGCTGGAAATAATGGGTGATGCAATGTACGCTTTTATTTTACAAAGACAGTAAATTTATTACTAATCAGTCTTTAATCGATGAGGCAATATTAAAAAGCTGAAGGAATGTCTGATTTTACCCATTATGCGTATAATCCAGGTGTGAATAATTAACTGAAGGTTTAGAATTAATACATGAATGTATAATTTATATTTTAGTAAACAAATCAATTTATTTTGCAGAATATAAATATTATTGATAAGATAAATTGTTGCCTGATACCTTCCGATATATATTTGGATTATTAAATAAGACAATTGAAAAGAACGAACAAATTATACAGATAAATCAGAGGAAAAGATCATGCAAATATTAATTGTCATCCAAACTAATTTAAACAGCGAGTTCGTTAACAAGACTGTAAGCTCAAATATTATATTGTTAAAAAATTATATGTTAAAAAAAAATTTATTAGATCTCGTACATTACAGCACATCATAGATCAGTCTGATTAATTGCCCGAACAAACATAATTAAAGATTTAATTAATATCACTTTTGCAGAAATTTACAATATGTAAATTTCGTAAACATTAATAGTGACGAAGCAGCTACACGATTCTTGGATCTTAAAAATGGTGGAAATGTGCGGCAGGGAGAGGAGAACCTAGTCAACCACTAGGTACAACATTAACAATGGATTTTCAAAATTTTCTCGCAATACTTTCTCATGAAAAAAATATATTTTTTTCGTTCAATCAATTAGAAATGCAAAATAATTTTACTTATAACATAATATTATATATTTTTCGGAGAATTAAAATTTGCATCGACAAAGCCGTAATGGGAAAGTTGAAAATTAGCGGTGATCTACGAAAAGCAATAAAATTAGTGAAATTAATGGTCAATTTAAAGTCGAAACTTACTTTGAAAAATTAAATAGCGTTTTCTTAAAAAGAACCGACATATTAACTAATTAAGGAAAAATTATTCCTACTTATAAAAGTTTTGTTACTTTTTGTAAAAGCTTAATACGATAATATAAATTATTTAAAATATTAAAAAAAACTGAAGTAAAATATATTTTTATATATTTTTGTAATATATTTTGTAACGCTAAATGATAAAAATTAAATAAGTTACGTATGAAAATATTTATTTATGTAGATTGAACTTTACTCATACATTTATAATAAAATGAACGTAGTTATTCATATTCAACATTTCCACAAGTTCCGAAAATGATAAAATAGACCAACTCCAGCAAAAAGTCTAATGTATCATAATTATCTTATAGTTGAAAGATTATCAAGCTTTATGCCTGGATGGTTGCTTACATACAAGTATAACTGCCAAAATGAAATGAGATCACGAAGTGATATTTACACACCTGCGTGCTGCAATTTTGACGTATTTAAATTTCTGTAGCAGTTGCTGAAATACCACATAATAGGTTTCATAGTTAAAAAAATGGCATAAGATTTTCTGTAGAATATCAAGTGGATATAAAGCTGCTATTGCACAGCAGACAGCATTCTTCACTGGAAGAATTTTTCTTCGGATGTGTTGACTCCAGGTTTATTTGAATTGTTCTCGTTTAGAACACTAAAAGTGAATGACATGTCCCTTGACACAGCAGGCCGTTAACCACGATACCCAGTAGATCCAAGGTTCCTTTATCTGAGATTAAGACCAGCCTTCTTTGTTTCGAAACTTCTTTACATTGCGTTATATTCTTAAGACTCTTTGCAAGTTACAAAGGACAGAAACGCTACATGGATTAAAAAAGTGTAATAGTTTAATTTATATAATCTTGAACATTTTAAATCCGTTTACGTCGCTTTGCTTGTTGCATATGTTTATCACCTGATGCTGAACCAACTACTACTGCCATCATCCCTTTTTAAAATTTGGAGATTACACCAGATCTAATGAAACATGCTTAGATTGCAAATGTATATTTACTGTATCCAGAAGAAATGAAATTACATTGGCAGAAGTACCAGCTAGTTCTCCACGCCTATCTGAAACAACATTATATCATCTTGTTAAACAATAATATATTAAATGTAACTTGGTCTTTTAAATTTGAATTTATAAACATCTAACAAATAAATATGTTTTTCTTGCTATTCATATCATTATATTTTCAGTAATATATTATGTGTTGTCTCTTGATATATTAACTGCTTAATTGTATTTTGCAACGAACCTTGCACACTAAACACTGTTTTTGCTCCTGATACGAGTGGATAGTTCTTCGTCTTATATTCTTATATCGCATTGATTATAAAAGTGTATGAAATTGCCTTTATGCAGTCATGTATAATTATGTACATACAAATTCGCGATTAAGTAGCTATGTGTTCAAATTCAATTCCGAATAATGCTCTAGAAAGCGTCCCAGATAACAAACTGCAAGATGGTGGCGACACCATACCAGCACTATATTGCCACTTCTGAGAAGTGTCATAGTCATTTTCCTATATTTATAGTTATTGAGATTCGTACATATTTCTTTCAACCCGTCATAAACTAAAAATATTATTTATAAAAAAATATTACTAAGAAAATAAAAATTCATGCTGTTGCGTCCCTAACTTCGCCTTGTGTAATTTCTTAAATAACATGCTGTCATCGTATTTAATATAACCTTCAATTACATGAATTTGTAACAATAAATTGAAGAAAATATATATAAAGTAAATGTATACATTTTTATAATAAAGTAATTAATGACTTTATGGAAAAAATCGACGTATCGAGCTAGTTTATAGAAAATAATAAAATCGAGTTCTTATATCTTTGTTTCGTGCCGGTGTATCTCTTTTGGAATCAAAATAAATAAATTGCTTAGTGTAGTCATTTTTCATATTCGTTCATAATTTTTATGGAAATAGCTTCTCCATTAGTAAATGTCAGCCTGCGCCACTACCACGCGCGTAGCTATGGTGAGCTGATAGTATGATTGACACGGCCGTGTAGCCCGTGTGCTATATCGCGATGCATTAATAATGCCGTGGTACGAGCGTCGTTCGTTGCTCGTTGTTTGCCAAACATAGGTTGTTTGCAAACCTATGACCGGTTACTTTCATTTTTTAAAATGAATTGGTATGTTCATTCTTCCCTAATATGATAGAGCATTTTAAAACGAGTTCAACGACCTGCAACATGAAGCCATTGAAGGTTACAAAAAGTAAAGTAAGGCGATGATACTTACGGCTTTGATAGTAAATGAGACATGCGTATTGTAAACAGTGGTGGAATGTGTAATGTTTACCGTTTACTTCACTGTCAATAAATACTTTTCGAAGGGCATTTTAATAATTTGCAGGATAAGTTAAACATGATAAAATTAGTATTGAAATATCGGTTCGATTACGTTTGGTTAGGCTGTTCTTTGTGTCGCCCATTTTATAAGTACTGAGCTGCGGATTCCTCAGGACAGCTCACAAAATTGTTGAACTATGAAAGATTATCATTGTGAAATTGAATCAAAAGGTAATTAAATTCCATTAGATTGTAAACAAATCTTAATATTCCATTTTAAATAGTAAAGTAAAATACTCTTTACAAAACTACAAGAATGGATACACACTTCGCTAAGATAAAAAATTATTTACAAGAATTAGATAAGAATATCTCAGCAAATTTTAAATATTAAGCTAGCGAACCAAGCAATACGTTTTCAGTAATTAAGAATATGAAAAATTCTTGAACATTCCAACAGAAAGATGTTCTAATCAGTAAATAGAAAAATCAAACATTTAATTTCAATTCCAGAATACAACTGTGATGCAGAGAAATGCAGAGACGAGCATACCGACACACGGTAACACAGTATGTCCCTCGCACCAAGGAGTTGAACCACACGATCGCGCCTCGACGCGCATACGTCAGACAGTTGGAGCAGACACCAACCACAGCCTCCACACGAGGACCATTTCACGCACCACGAGGGTCGCCCGCAGTTACGCACACATATTCGTATTATGCTCATGTCTATAACCAAGCGAATTCTAGTATTTAAGCATACGGCACTCTATGTACAAACAGGACGCAACACACAAGTATAGCATAAGTCATTTCATGTGTAATCATAATTTTAGAAAGCGTATTATTCATAATTAGAGCCGTGCCAGTTCACGCCGGCCGCGCACACTTCACCACGACCGTCCGCACCACCACGAGTGTCGAGAGTCCTCCCCATTCCAGGTCCTAGCGTTCCCGCGCGATCCGAGGAGGTCGCGGATCCGCGAGTCAACGAAGAGATCAAGCCCAACGCTCGATGAGTACAAATCGATCCAAGCGCTCATCGCGACCGTACCTATCATGCCTCCGGGCCTTGCTCCACCTCACTTGAAGATGTTTGCTATTTCGTTACTATTCTAACTCAGAATTCAAGTTGCTATTTCCAATTCTAACTTTAACTTTATTCTAAATCAACGATTCTAGTACTTAGCCATTCTTAGCATAGTGCAGTAAAGTGTAAGCTTAGGTTTTACTTAGAATATATTTTATTTTTACCAGTATTTACAAACTCTCATTATTACCACAGCATTCCTTGCCTTAAATTAAATTAAATTCATTACGATACGAAGTCTTTCACGATTTCACGCATCTTCCAAAATCATTCAAGGAGTTCTGACCATTAGTCACGCTTAGTTACCGACCAGTTAAAGTGGCCCTCCGCTTAACTGCACCAAGCCACAGTTCGACTAAGGAGAAGATATCCATCGTTTTCCATATCTCTGGATCGGCAAACTAGAGCGGCCCTCTCCGCTAGTGGATCCGTATCTGGTGTTTTGGAATCCGATTTGAATGCGCCTTTCCGCAATGGATAAATGAAACTCGTCGCGTGGGAAGGAAGAACTTCCTGCGTTCTCCAGTGCGCGAATACGTAGATACAAGCAGCTACTCCATCGTCGACCACTGCTCCGTCTCATCTCCTACTGTCTGCCGACCGGACAGCCTTTCCGCATCGCCGCCTTCGTCGCCGATCCGCACCAGAGATCAGCCTGCCTGGGTGCTCGTTCCATTGTCGATTCCGCCTCACAGCCCGTATACAGGAACCATACCAGAGGATGATCCTCGCCGAGGACGATACCTGGAACGACGTTAGTAATTAGCGGCTTCCAAGACTTCGAAAGGTAAGTCCCCTTTTTTATATACTCGCGTCCGTGACTTTCGCGCAGTGTTTCGCGATCCAAAAAGAACCCGCTCTTCCATCCAATTGTGCGAGTCGAACCATTCGAGACTGCGTGCTGCTCCGCCATACGGTTAATTTTCCGCGACCCCAGACGTGATACATCTATGAAAGGAAAAATATTTGGAAAACTTTAATTATAGTCTTTAATACAAGCAGTTGGACAGTATTTCAATTTTTGATGAAATTGATGAAAGTCAACCATCTTCAAATGATCAGAATCTTTGCCGTTTGAACAATAAGTGACTAACAAATAACTGCATAAATTTCAGGCTTATGAACATACTGATTAAGCCTTATGCAGACACGTTTATAACCGAGTTACTAAATAATAATCAACACTAAATAATCATCTTTAAACTTAAACGATTACACCTGGCATATATATAAAAATATTGCAAACGTGAAAATTAAGTGGTTTATCAAGAACTCTTCTAAAAGAACGGACGAAGCCAATAGAAATCTTTGTTGAAGTAAGCAAGTTCTAAAGTTTCAAGCAACGCGATGGCCCTTATCTGTCTACGTTACATAGCAAGTGAGTTCTGAAGTTCTACGAAAGCCGATGGAGCTCCTCACTATCAACGTTTCAAAGCAAGTTCACAAATTCTAAGTTCAACGCTTAAAACTTTGTGTGTTCTATATATCTATGTAAAGTGATTGTCCCTATCAGTTTATACGTTTCAGAGTACGTAAGATGCAAAGTTCTATGCAACATGATTTCGCTTCTTACTTCTACGTTTCATAGTAAGCACTTCCTACATCTTCATACAACGCGATGCAGCTTCACAGTCCTGCGTTTCAAAGTAATTCCCAAAGTTCCACGAAAAGGGATGTCGCATCTGAGTGTCTACATGTCAGTATGAGCAGCTTTGAAGATTCCTTGCAACAAGATGGAGCATCTCAGTACTATAATTCGTCGTAAGCAATAAAAAAATATTCTGTGCTATAAGATGGTGCTTCTCAGTTTCACACTTCAAAGCAAGTATGTAATGTTCTATGCATCGCATTGTGCTTACCTGCTTCTACATTTCAGAATAATGTGAATGCTACAATTCCCTCCAACGGAATGGCCCTTCATAGTGTCTACGTTTCAGAACAATAGAGTTCCTATGCCCCATTAAATACCATGGCGCATCTTATTTCAACGTTACAAAGTAAGTAAGCAGTAACATTCTATGCATTGCATTATGCTTATTTGCTCCTACATTCCAAACGACTGTGAAATTTACAGTTTCAAGCAACGAGATGGTGCTTCATAATGTCTGCATTTTAAGGCAATAGAATTCTAATGCTCCATGGAATGCAATGGCGCATCTCATTTCAATGTTCCGAAATAAGTAGGTTGCAATCTTCTATGCACAGCAATATGCCGATCTGCTTCTATATTTCAAAAGAAAGTGAAATCTACAGTTCCTTGCAACGGGATGGTGTTTCAGTGTCTGCGTTTTGAACGAATAGAGTTCTAATGCACTGTGCATTGCGATGACGCATATAATTTCAACGCTTCAAGGTAATTAGGTTGTAATGTCTTATGTATCACATTATGCCTAACTGCTACTACGCTTCAAAAGAATGTGAATCTTACAGTCGCTTGCATCGGGATGGCAATTCATAGTATCTGCTTTTCAAACCAATAGATTACTTTGTGCATCGCGAGGGCGCATATCATTTCAGCGCTTCAAAGTAAGTAGGTTGTAATGTTCTACGCATCGAAATCTTCTCATTTGCTTCTATGCTTCAAAATAATGTGAATCCCTCATCACTTCATTGCAACGGAGTGGTTTTTTATAATGTCGTTGTATCAGAGGAATATATTTCTAATGCTTCATGCATCGCGATGGCCCATATCTTTTCAACGTATCTAGATAAGTAGGTAGTAATGCTCCATGCGTCGCATTATGCTTACCTGTTACAACGCTTCAAAAGTATGTGTAATGTACAGTACCCTGCAACCAGATGGCGCCTTGCAGTGTCTTCGATGCAACGCGGTAGTGTTCTATTGCTCCATATAATGCGATGTCTCTCGACGTTACAAAGTGAGCAGTAACATTCTATGCATCATATCATGCTTATTTGCTTCTACATTCCAAAGGAATGTAAATTATACAGTTCCGTGAAACGGGAGAGAGAACGTTATTGCTCTGGAAGGTAGATACTACGAAGTGCCATTCCGTTGCATGGAACTGAAGAATTCACATTCTTTTGAAGTATAGAAGCAGAAAACAATATTTCTGCGAGTAGAAGATTGCAACTTACTTTCTTCGAACCGTTGCAACGGGATGCGCTTCCGCATTGCAAGGAGCATTACATCTTTATTGCTTTTACACGCAGACACTATGATGCGCTATCCCGTTGCAAGTAACTATGTTCTTCATATACTTTTGACGTATAGAGGGAGATGAAATCAATACATTGTATAGAACATTAGAACTTACTAACTTTATAACATTTAATGAGATGTGTCACCGCATTGAATGGAGTGTTAGAACTCTATTGCTTTGACACGTAGGCATAATGATGCGTAATCCAGTTGGAAGGAACTGTGAAGCTCAGATTCGTTTAATGTGTAGAAGCAGATAAGAATGAAGCAGTGCATAGAAGATTACAGCTACTGGAGTTTTTATAGTGTCTATTCTGCTTAGATTTAGCGGAGAGTGTAAGTATATATACTAATTAGAAATGTTTATTTAAAACATCCTGAAATGATACAAAATTATATGGAATTTAATTGTACTGGAGCAATTGGACGGATTACCTATTTACTCTTGACTAAAATATATGATAAGTGTGAATATATATACTAATTTGAAATTTTTACTTTGAACATCATGAAGTGTGAATTCAACAGAGACATTTAATTGTAGAACTGAGAAACACTATCGCGTTGCATGGACGTTTGGAACTCAACTACTTTGACAAGTAGACATTATGAAGCTCTATACAGTAACATGGAACTATAGAAATAACATACATAGTAGTGTAGAAACTAGTAAGCACGATTGTATTGTGTAGAACCTTACAACTTACTTACTTTGACACATAGAACTAAGAATTTCCATCGCGTTGCATGGAACATTGGATGTTAATTACATTGACAAGCTGGTATTTAGGAGAGCTATAGAGTAACATGGATATGTAGAAATTGCATGTAATTGTATTGTAGAACCAAATATGCATAGTGGCTTGTATTGAAGCTTACTACTTACTTACGTTGAAAGGAGAAGCCATCACGCTACAAGGAACTGTAGAATTCACATCATTTTGAAGTCCAGAAGCAGATAAGCATAACGCAATGTATAGAACGTTACAGCTTACATGCATTAAAACGTAAGAAGGAGATGCGCCAACACATTGCAAGTAGCCGCAGAACTTTATTACCTTGACAACTAGACACTGTGAAGCGCAATCCCCTTGTAAGGAATTGTGGAATTCATATTCTTCTGAAGTGCAGAAGTGGATAAGCATTATGCTATGCATGGAACATTACAACTTACTTACTTTGTATCGTTGAAAAGAAATGTTGCATGGAGCATTAGATGTCAATTACTTTGATAAGTTGAGACTTAGAGAAAATCTTCACATGTGTAGATGCGGTGCCCTCCGTGGCATACTGAATACTTTTAGGTTCTTATGGTTGTCCTGCTTGTTCTGCTTTCGGTGTAATCGTCATCAGAATGTCACCTGATTTCTCCGTAGTACGTTGATTCGTGGAACGTGAATGGTCCGATAGTCTCCCGTCGACCCGACTTGCGGTTGAGCTTGCCCTTGCGTTCATCTCTGGTACACAGTTGGCCCGTTTCTCCAAAAACTCTAGAAGATCCGTGTAAGACGGCACCTTGTTGTCTTTACTGTGAGTCCCATTGGAATAACGTATTAGCATTTATCTTTCCTCGAATGATGGAAAGCAGAAGTGTTCCATTGCGAGATGTTTTCTTTGGAATTTTTCAGTGCGCGCAGAAGTTGGTTGACGGTGTCGACGATATTGCCCAGTGTTTCTGCAGTGTTCCTTGGCGGTTTAAGAATATTCCAGATTGCATCACAATATTTAGTGGCAGCCCGACTTATACAGTCGTATTTACCTTTCAATAACTCAATCGCGTCGAGTTATGATATCGAATCAGAGCGAGTTGTGATAGAGAAGTAGTCGTTTTGAATTTTGTAAAGACGTGACGTTTCTGTTTCGTTTTATTCTTCGAGGTCAAATTGGATGCCATCGAATCGTTTCCACGTTTCAGTTAACGCGTAAAGATGGGTTTGTAGTAAACGTATATCCGGTTGTTCTGATGTTTTGCCTGTGTTAAGGAGTCGCGTGAAGGTAGTGATTTGACCGAATGTGGTACCACGTTTACGCCGCAGTGAACTGAGAATAATTTCATGGGGAATGGACTGAGCTTTTTCGAGCGATCGGGTTTTCATCGTGGAACATGAATAAGAAAGGAATGGACGAATAAACGAGTCTACCTTTTCAATGTGAAGATATCAGGTTTGTTAAGCTCCGTCATGATGTCTGGATTCCCTGGTATGTCCGACTTGTTGCTGCTGAGAATCTCAATTTGTCCTGGAGCGTTGGCTTGATTACTGGCATGATTCTTCGATCACTGAATGTTGATTGATTGACACTGTATTTCGGGCACTCACGTCACTGATTTTAACTGTTCGTTTTTATAACTCGCAGTCGACGAAGCTCATTTTCGGTTGATAAGCCTACGAAGGACGTAAATCTTCATTACGTATCTTTTCGTTACAGTTGCAACGTGCGCTCTAATACCTGTTACAGTAATAGGGAAGTAGATAGATATAATTGGAATTGATACGATTCCTTAACAAACAATTATACTTAACTTAAAATGAATTAAAAGGTTTTAGTGTTTTTCATGTTCTCGGATATGTCTGAATCTGAATTTCTACTAAACTCATCAGTCATGAAGTCAGAGTGTTTTAATGTGAATTTGTATGGAGGGGTGGTCAAGGGTGTGGCAAATCAATGAGACGTTATTGGTGGAAAATCTGTAGATTTGCTTCTTTCTCTGGAACTGGGAGGAGACAAGAAGGCGCGAAGAGTGGGATCAACGGTTGTAGGTTGGTTGCGACAATTGCGAGAAGCGGGAAATAAGACAATAAAACGGCCAGCTGCATGGTATACACAATTTGAAGAATCACTACGAAGGCTTGATTTTGAAATTTACGATGAGACGACATCTTGTTGCTTTACGAGTTTATTCCTACTATGTGTTTAATAGGGATTTTGCAGAATTTGTGAAATGAGGATGCATGGAGCATGAGAACTGCATTGCATTGGCACGCAAGCATCATGAAGCGCCATTTCGTTGCATGGAATTAAAGAATTTCCATTCTTCGGAAATGTAGGAACAAATAAGTATAGCGATGTGTACAGATGATTACAGCTTATTTATTTTGAAAGGTAGAAATGGGATGTGCTATCACATTGCATAGATTAATAGAGCTCTACTGCTTTGACACTTAAACTCTTTTATGCTCCATGAAATTGCATGGATCTGTAGTATTCACATTCTTATGAAGTGCAAAAGCAGGAAGGCGTAACGCTACGTATAGAGGAGTACAACTTAATTACATCGAAGCGTTGAAATGAGATGCTCCATCGCATTGCATGTAGCATTAGAAATCTACTGCATTGATGCACAGACACTATGAAGTATCATCTCCTTGCAAGAAACTGTGGAATTTACATTCTTTTAAAGCGTAGGAGCAGGCAAACATAATCGTGAGCATAGAAAGTTACATCTTACATCGAAATGATGAAATGTGATGCGCCATCGCATTGCATGCAGCAGTAGAACTCTGCTGCTATAATACGTGAACACTATAATGCCGCAACCCAATGAATGGAACTATAGAATTCACATTCGTTAGAAGTGTATAAGCAGATCAGCATAATGATATGCTTAAAAGATTACAGGTTACTTACTTTGAAAAGCTGAAATGAAATGTATTATCGCGTTGCGTGGAACATTAGAACTTCATGGTTTTCACACGCAGATACTGTGAAGCACCATCCCGTTTCAAGGAACTGCAGAGTATACATTCCTTTAATGTGTAGTAGCAGGCAAGCATAATGTTATTGAAGGATAATGAAATAATCTTAATTTAAATGTTAATCAATAACTCAGGTTTAATGTCAATCTTACGTACGTGGAATATTCTAGAATGCGAGTGAGAGCGAATGTGCGAAGCAAATGAGTTTTTCGTGTGAGTGTTTTAAAATAATGAAGCAGTTGTTCATTAGCAGTCTTTGGAGTAATATCTCAGTTGAAAAGAACTATTTAATGATATAAAAAATCTTATAATTGTCTTTTATTAATAAGTTTCCTACAATTTTGGGGTCTCGGGCGTAGTAATTATCAAGAAGACATTCAAGAATTAAATCGGATACGTTCTAAAGATTGAAGTATTATCGAATATTTGAAGACAGAGCGTTCAAGATAATTCCTTGACGGTCTAGAACGTTCGAGAAGATACTCAAGCGATGCGAGTGTAGTTTTTAGAGATAGTGCGAGAACGAAAATTAATTATTCGTGTGGAGACAATTCGAGTTTAAACGCAAGTGTCGAGTAATAATTTTTACAATGATCGATTTGAGTAAAATTATTTTTATTAATTACAGTTACAGCGCTAAGAGAGGTATTAATAGAGCATAAACTACTTACTGCTGGTTCGAAAGCTGAATTAATTTCCCGTTTGATGGAAGTTGACCCAGACGGAACGTGAAGTTCATGAAGATAATGAGGAGTCGTGTGCTGGTGTATTAGCAGAACGTGAGTTAGCCGTGTTGCGCCTTGAGTTAGATCCGGTGCGACAAAAATTACAGCTTGAGTAAAATTCGAAAAATGAGCAACGAAGATCGATGCGTAATTTTGAAGGCGAACTATTTGATGTTGTTAGTAGCGGTGACAATTTCTTAATAGTCTAAAGTAAATCTGGTGATTATAAAATTTGGGAGAAGCAGACCAAATTATTCAAGACGACATATAAATTGGAAGATGACGTTGCACGAATACTTATCGGTATGCTACTGAAGGGAAAAGCACTTGAATGATTTCTTTCTAAACCAGAATATACAACTATGGCATTCAACCGACTGCTGGAAGAATTATGAGTTGTTTTATCATCCGCAAAGCAAAATTGAAACGAAGAAGAAATTTGAAGAGCGGTTATGGAACAGGAACGAGACGTTTCATGAATATTTGCACGAGAAGAACATTCTTGGAAATCGAGTACCAATCAACGACCATGAAATACTTGAATATCTGATTGACGGCATTCCCGATGAAATGCTCCGGAACCACGCGCGTATTCTACAGTTTACAACAACCAATCAACTTTCGAAAGCGTTTGAAAAGGTAATTCTTCGAGATCGAGGTATATCGAGTGTGCAGAGGTCAACAAAGTTTGAGATATGTAATGACAGTTTCGTTAGAAATGAAAGAAAAGAGATTGTCAATGTGGATGAGATAAAAGAATTTATCGGTAATATTGTACGATGTTATAATTGTGGTGAGCACGATCATATTAGCGTGAATTGTCCAACGAAAGATCGCGGTGTAAAATGTTTTATATGTGAAGAACGTGGACATATTGCGTCGAAAC
The DNA here is from genome assembly GCF_050948175.1 of Xylocopa sonorina. Lineage (NCBI taxonomy): Eukaryota > Metazoa > Arthropoda > Insecta > Hymenoptera > Apidae > Xylocopa > Xylocopa sonorina. Next base: position 79,776 of record NW_027490162.1, read on the forward strand.
GTTCCAAGAAATTTAAAGCGAGTGAAGAGAGCTGCGCGACATTAGGAGTATCGTACCGAAAGTATCTCAAAAATGTTTTACTTAACGGATGCGAGATCAAAGCATTAATGGATTCAGGAACTGATTTTAGTTTAATTCGCACAGACGAGTACATTAAGCTTGGTTCTCCGCAATTACGACGCAATGAATTACATTTCGAAGGTTCAAGGAATAGTACAACATTAGGTGAGTTTCAAGCAGAAATTTCCGTAGATGGGCACTCATATTGATTTGAATACAAGTAATCTCTGATACCATTGTGCGACACAAGCTGTTAATAGGAACGAATTTCTTAAATGTAACCGATGTCAGCATTAGAGATGGTAAAGTAATCATTCGTCCATTATCGAAAGTAACGCGCGAAATTGTTGAAAGAGAAAATATAGTACCGGACATATTTTAAATAGATGTAACGAGTGACGTGTTAGAAGAAAATCAAGTTGATGTGTCTGGTGTATTAGATCCTAATTAGCGAGTGACGATAGAAAATCTTGTTAGTAGTTACAAGCCAAGTAAAACCTTTAAACGTGAAATTCCATTGAAATTAATACTGAAAGGCGAAGAGTCTGTATATCAATCAGCGAGACAATTGTCAGCGTTGCAAAAAGAGATTGTTAATGCGCAGATAGAACAGTGGATTGTGGCTGGAGTCGCCTAGTTGCCTACTTCTGATTATGCGATTCCGGTTTTCCTCGTTCGGAAGAAAAATGTTTCGTTTGGATTATGTGTGGATTATCGACAAATTAATAAGAAAATTATTAAAGATAGATATCCGTTACAATTGATCGAAGATCAATTAGATTTGTTTCAAGGCACGCGCATTTTTATTACTCTTGACTTGAGAAACGGTTTCTTTCACATGTGACAGGATAAGTCAGGTCGAAAGTATACAGCATTTATTGTATCAGATGGTCATTATGAAGTCTTACGAATCCCTTTTGGTCTATGTAATTCACCAGCAGTTTTTCAAAGGTTTATAAATACTATATTTAGAGATCTTATTCGAGAGAGAATAGTTTTAGCATACATAGATTATTCGATTACTTCATCACATGATATTAAAAGTAGGATCAAAAATCTTGAAAGAGTTTGAATTATAGCAAGCGGAGCCGGTTTAATATTCAGTTGGGAAAAGTATTGTTTTGTGCAAACTTCTGTCAAATTTCTCGGGCATGCATGGTTATATATATAATGTATATATATAGCAATGGTTATGTTCGCCCCTCGCTAAAACTGATGCAATCCGATGACTTCCAATGTTAAACACATACAAAGTTTTCTTAGACTAATCGGGAATTTTCGTAAATTTACACGTGAATACCCAGTAATTACGCGACATTTGTCTAACCTTCTGCAAGCGAATTCTAAATTTTGTTTTAGAGTGACTGAAAAGGAAGCATTCATACGACTTAAATTTTTACTGAGTGAGAACCGAATAGTGAATTTGTATCAAGTAGAAGTAGAGATGGAGTTGCATACAGATGCTTCTGCGTTAGGGTACGGAGCACTTTTATTTCAAACAAATAACAAAGATCAACCTTTTCACCACGAATATTATTTTTTAGTGGTAAGACAGCTTCTCTTGAATCTAAATGCAGTAGCTATGAGTTTGAGGTTTTAGCAATAGTAAAAGCTTTGAAGAAATTAGGAGTTTATTTACTAGGTATTTCATTTGTTATTGTTACTTATTGCCGAAATTTTACTCTTACAATGAATAAGATAGATCTTTGTTTGTGAGTTGCGTGATGGACATTATCGTTAGAAGAATTTGATTACCGGATACAGCATCGTCCAGAGAAGGACATGATACATGTTGCTGCGCTTAGTAGAAATGCACCTCCTGCGATTTTCTTAATCGATGAATCTGATGCAAGCCTTACAGAACGTTTGCAGAAAGCACAGGAAGATGATGAGACTGTTATGAAACTTCGAGATTAAGTACTTCAAAACAAGACGAATGATTATGATCTACGGGGAAATTTTCTGTACAGAGCAAGAAATAAGGCAAGCTTATGAGTGTGGACATTTGTCTATAGTCAAGACTGAGGCTATCGTACGTAAAGATTATTGGATTCCAAATCTTGGGCAGCAAGTGGAAAAGGTGGTAAAGAATTGTGTTACATGCATCTTAGCCGAAAAGATGCAGGGGAAGCAGGAGTGTCATTTAAATCCGATTGAAAACGGGAGTATTCCTTTTAATACATTTCATATCGATTATCTTGGACCGCTGCCATCAGCAAAGAAAACGTATCAGTTCATATTTGTAGTGGTAATTGCTTTTGCAAAATTTACATGGCTTTATACTACAAAACCTACTACTACAGCTTAAGTTTTGTCACGCCTAAAAAAGCTAGCGAATATTTTTTGTAATCCGCGTCGAATAATTTCTGATAGGGGTACGGCTTTCACAGCAAATGGTTTCAAGCAATATTGTCAAGAAAAGAATATAAAACGTGTTTCAACTACAACAGGAATTCCTAGAGCTAGTGGTCAAGTTGAACATCATAATAGAACATTCATACTGTTGTCAGCAAAATTAGCTGCACCTAAGCCCTGTGAATGATGTAAGTACTTAGAAGTAGGTCAAAAATGTTTGAAATGAACAATACATCGAAGTATTGGCACGTCACCATTTCATCTTCTCTCTGGGACACATTCACGTCTTAATGTCATCTTGGCATCCGAGACATACTTGAAAAGGAATGGATCGCACGTTTTCAAGATAAACGAGATGAAGTACGACTCAAGCACGCAAAAATATATCCAGAATCCAACGAGAGAATAGGCGAACTTTTAACAAGAGTAGACGAAAAGCTAGAATTTATCGTGAAGGAGATCTAGTAGCAATTAAACATGTACAACAGAGTCCTGGTCTAAAAATAGCTCATAAATATTTTGAATCGTATGAAGTTACACGAGTTTTAAGCAATCAACGATTTGTAGTTCGAACGGTAGGGGAAGGAAAAGGACCCCTACAAACATCTACGTCAGCAGATTCTATGAAATCGTGGATCGAAGAAATCTATGACATTTATCTCAAATCAGAGACGATATGAATGAAGACATTCGGGACGAATGTTCATGCAGGATAGGCATGCCAAGTGAAGGATAACGAAATTATCTTAATTTAAAAGCTAATCAATAATTCAAGTTTTAAATGTTAAGTGCGTGGAATATTCTAGAATGCGAGCGAGAGCGAATGTGCGGAAAAAATGAGATTTCGTGTGTACGTTTTAAAACGATGAAACAGTTGTTCATTAGCAGTCTATGGTGTAATATCTCAGTTGAAAGGAACTATTTAATGATTTACAAAACCTCGTAATTGTCTTTGATTAATGAGTTTCCTACGTTATGCACAAAAGATTGCAGCTTACTAAATTCGATACGTACAAATGAAATGCACAGTCGCATTGCATGGAGCATTAGAACTCCATTGCTTTGACAAGTAGACACTATAAAACGCCACCCTGTTGCATGGAAGTGTAGAATTCACAACCTTATGAAGTGTAGAAGCAGAATGAGCATAATGCTATGCATACACGATTACACCTTACTTTAAAACGTTGACATGAGGTGCGACATCGCATTGCATGGAGCGTTAGGACTCTCCTCATTTGACACGTAGACACTGTGAAGCGCCATCCCGTTGCTTAGAACTGTAGAATTCACTTTCTTTTGAAGTATAGAAGCAGATAAGCATAATGCTATGCATGGAGGATTGCAATTTACTTAGAGTGAAACGTTGGAATCAGATTCGCCCCGGTATTGAATAGGGTATTAGAACTCCATTGCTTTGACACGTAGACATTATGAAGCTCCTTCCTGTTGCATGGAACTGTAGAATTCACATTCTTATGAAGTGCATACGCAGATAAGCGTAATCCTATGCATAGAATGTTTCAGCTTACTTACTCGGAAACATTGATGTGAGATTCGTCACCGCATGTTATGTAGCATTAAGACTCTGTTGGTCCAACAGGCAGGCTGTATGAAGGGCCATCTTGTTGCATGAACATGTAGAATTAACATTCTTTTGAAGTGTAGTGGCAGATGAGTATAATGCTATCCATAACAGCTTACTGCTGTTGGATTGTTTCACATGTCAACGGAGAAACAAAAATGAATCTTGAGTTAGGAAATAGAATCCAGTATATAAACTGTGAAAGAGTTATGTCGGTTCGAGTAGGGGTCACGACTGTTTATACCTAGTGGCCTGAAAGGAAAGCACGTGCAGAGTTTGCGTCGTGTATTTCTTTAGGGGGACACTATATTTCCTATGTGGAGTCCTCACAATTATTAGAGTTTTTAAAACGTAAAGATGTACCTTCAGACCTTAAGAATAAAGTTGCAGACTATAAAAAAACTTTGGACAGCTTTTCTTTTATATTTACCCATAATTCAATAGGTTATGGGCCTAGTTTACGGATTTTAATAGTAGTAACACTTTAGTAGATATTCTTTTCAGTGATTACTTTTGTGTATGTGACTATGTGATTATATGTGTAATATCAGAAGTATAAATAAGTGATTAAATTGCAGAAGAAACATTGTTAGTGAATATAAACCTTTCTTCAAGAAAAAAAAGGAGAAATATGAAAAGTACAAAGACCAAGAGAAACATTAAACAATTTGGTGGTGATTGCTACAGTATGTGGCAATTGAGAATTGGTGCACAGTTAAGCTAATTGAATAATTATTGATGAACCCATTCCAGTAAGAATAACTGCAGATTGGAAGAAAGCAGAGAGGATTGCAAAAGGTGTCATTGCTGAAAATTTGGCAGATTCCTTTTTGAGCTTCGCAAATAATACGAAGACTGCTGCTGAAATTTTGCACAAAATTGGATGGCATATATGAAAGGGAGAGTTTAGCCACGCAATTGGCTGTTGGAAAAAAATTATTAAGTTTAACTACAGGGAGAGCAGCCCTTGATCAAATGTTTTACAACACTGAACGACATAATCACAGAACTCTTAGCAGCGTGTGTAAAATTAGAAGAAACGGATAAAGCTTTCCATTTACTGCTAACCCTTCCAACGTGCTATGGCGAGTAATTACGGCGATAGAACGTTTTCCGAAGACAACCTAACATTAGCGTTTATAAAAACTGGTTTAGTGGTCCACGATGTAAAATTACGAACAGGCTACTCGACAAGCGAGAATGTATTACATACTCAGAAGATACATACAGATAGAGACAATTTTAATCCAAAAGTACATAAAAGACAAACTAATAGAAACGGCAAAATGGAATAATTTAAATGGCCAAAGAAACAATAAATATAAAATGCCATCATTGTGGAAGAAAGGGAATAAAATAAAAGAACGTTTTTATTATTAAGAACGGTCGAGCACGCGGGATAGAAAAAGGTAATCGCCCAGGCAGCTCAAGAAACAGAAGAATTGGATATTGAAAAGGCTGGGACATCCTCGTTTGCCTTTATGACGGGGTACAATGAAAATGGGGAAGGCCATAGAAAGAAATTAAAGTTTCTGTTGGATTGCGGAGCGTCGGATTACGTTATCAAACGTGACAATGTCTTTCCGACATTCGAGGAGTTGAGTACACCCTTGAAGATTTTAATGGCAAAAAGGTGCTATCCGTTAGAAGAATGCAAGAAGCAGGAATGGACATCGTATTTGTGATAGATGGAAACGTTGAGGTAATGAAAACTGGTCAGAAAATAATGAAAGGTAAGGGAAAAAATAACTTATCTATTACTGATTTTCAAATGGAAAATGGTGAAACATTGATTAATCACCAGATTCATAGTGCAGTAAATAATGACTATGAACTGTGGCATTAGCGTTTGGTCCACATTGGAAGATCAAAATTCGTAGAATTGAAGAATAAAAATGTGGTCAGTGATGTAAGTCATATTGAAATGACAGTGCTGAATGATAATTTATGTGAGGCTCGCATTAAAGGTAGGCAAGCACGATTATCATTCGAAAAGGTAAAGAATATGGAGCATGTAAAGTGACCATTGCTTATTATTTATTCAGATGTATGTGGTTTTATTATTCCTTCAACTATTAACGGAAATAATTATTTTCGCCTATTTGTGGACGAATATACACTTTACTGTGTAACATATCTGATTACATATAAATCAAAAGTACTTTTTGCATTTAAAGATTATGTAACTAGAAGCGAGGCTCATTTTAATTTAAAAGTTGTTCACTTGTGTAGCGATGATGGCAGAGAATATCTGTCAAATGAGATGAAAGATTATACTTTATATATTAGATATAAGATGATATATTACACTTCAAAAGAATATGAATTCTACAGACATATACATCGGGACGGCGTTTCATAGTGTCTACGTGTAAAAGTAATAGAGTTCTAATGCTGCATGCGGTGCGGTGGTGTATTTCATTTCAACGTTCGGAAGCAATAATGTTGCAATGTTCTATGTATCGCATTATCCTTACCTACTTCTATGCTTCAAAAGATTGTGAATTCGACTGTTCCTTGCATCGTGATGGGGTTTCATATTGTCTGCTTGTCAGAGCAGTAGTGATCTCATGCTCCACGCGATGCGATGGCACATCCAATTTCTACGTTTAGCACATTGACGCCGGCGTGCATCACAGGTGGGTCACACGTGTGTGTTCCGCTGGGCGGTGTGCATCATCGGTGGGTCACACGCGTCTGATCCTTGGGGCGGCTTGCATCACTGGTTGGTCACACGCGTCTATTTTGTGATCCGGTGTGCATCACGTTGGGTCGCACTTGTATTTCAGAAAGTAGATAGTACAAAATAGGTTCATTTTTCAATTTTCAACATTATAAGCAGACATTCAATCTTCAAAATATAACAATTCAATATTGTGAACCTAACATAATTATTTAATTTTTTTATGTAATTTTTCAAAACACGATGGGTGGAATTCCGGTTGACCCTTACATCGGTTGCAATAGGTTTTTGCTTTTATCGCCTTATTAGCGGCATACTGCCCACGATTTATTCTAAATATATGTTTATAACATTCTTTACATTGCTGTCTCGTTTTTATCGTGCGTTCTTGAAACGACAACAGAAAATGTTTAATATTTTCATACCTTTGGTAATTCATTTTTTATGTATACAATAGCAATTAACGAGAGAAGTCGCGCAAACTAATTCGATAACTATTTTTCTATACCACTTTACTGTTCTGCGTAATCAACTGTGATAAGAAGACATCTGGTCGGATGGTCAAACCCCTTCGTAGCTTTGTTATAAACGAACACTCTGACTGGCTTTAACTTATTAGTACTACCCTGGACAATAACACATTTGTGGTTTTCAGAAGTGGCTATCATGCATACAGGCCTCTTATCCGTCCATTTTAAGAATTTGAAGCCGTTCCCATTTGGAAAATACATAAAGCCACCCCGTTGCTGTTTCCGTTTGGCCTGCAGCGGGAGAAATTTTTTATTAATTTTTACTGTACCAGAAATAAATGTTCCTTTTTGCAAAAGTTCTTTGGCCAATGGGACACTATTATCAAAATTATCTGCGTGTAATACACGGCGTCCAAATGATAATTCAACCTTCAACATCATAACTACAGCATGCACATGTGATCTAACTATTCTGGTTGTATTTTTTCCGGCGTAAATAAGAATGTTGTTGGTGTATTCTTCCGGAAGGTACAGTTTACACTGTCTTACACCATATTTATGCCGCTTTCCTGGGATATATTGGCAAAAACTGAGGCGTCCTCGCCACGAAACCATGGTTTCGTCGATTACAATATTTTTGCAGAGCTTAACAGTAATTTTGAAAGTGTGGAAAATTTCGTTAACAATAATTCTGAGTTTATACAAACGGTCCTCAGGTTTCCGGTCCTTTTGGTGAACTGAAAATATCTAAGTATCGATATAAACCTATCGATATATACATATCCTTTTGAGACCAATATAATTCTTTTTTAGTTTCTCGATATTTTTATTTTCTCTCACGATATCGTCATATTTCGTTGTACCAAGGTACAATGGCAAGGCCCTTACAGTATGGTATATAATCTGTTGTCTGACATTCCTAGGATTTCCTCTTAATGAATGCAATGTTTCCACAGATTTTCCTTTCCTTTCTCTTTAGTTACGTTGTTGTTACTTTATGCTCTCTACCCTCTACATTTCCTCACTGCACCATCCCGAAAACGACGTTATACGATTACTTCAGGATAGCGCCCCGGTCTCGCTACCCCGAGATCGAGTGTTCTCTCTTGCATCCGTTGATTTATATATGTCATATATTGGAGAATGTTCCCTCTTATCCTTTGTATTTTTCGAATTATGTTTCAGTTAGATGTATATTAGATACGCGTAGATATATCGGATTTCCGTACGATTTTTTAGTAAAGTTTTATTCTTTTCCGTCTGTTCGTTTTCATTTCACCAAAGGCGCTCTTGTATTCGATGCGGACTCGCTCCGATTGAACCCGCCGATAATTACATTACATTACTTGAATAAACGGAGCGTTCAATCGAAGCGGATCTCTGTCACTCTGTTACTGCGGAAGGCTTACTGCATAGCCTTATCCCTGGGAAACTTGATTATGTTTGATTTAGTTAGGTTACACTAGGTTAGGTTAGGTTGAGTTATACTTGGAAATGTTTGCATGTAGCTCGGTTATGTTGGATTAGATTTAAGAAAGCGTTGGTTTGATTAGTTTATGTTTAAAAGAGGTAAAGTTAGATTGTGCTAGGTTGGGTTAGATTTGAGTGAAAGCAGGTTAAGTCCGATTACGTGTAACTGAGGTTAGCTTGGTTCAAATTAAGTTTAGATGATGTTAGATTAAGTTATGCCAAGTAAGAGATGGATTACCGATAGCTGGCAATGCCACCCGTCGATAGTTCTTGAATTTCGGACTATTGACAATAGCAGCGGTCATTATATCATGAGTTATCGACCGCAGGCATCACCTACTGCCGATATATCGTGAGATACCCACCGCAAGCAACACCAGTCGTTGATAAGTGTTGAGTTACCTACTGTTGGTTACACCAGGCGTATGTGAAAGCATACGTTATCGGTTGTTGGTAACTCCAGTCGTCGATTATTCATGGATTATTAACTACAAGTAACACCAGCCAGAATCACAAAATTATAGTAGGAAGCTGGAAATAATGGGTGATGCAATGTACACTTTTATTTTGCAAAGACAGTAAATCTGTTACTAATCAGTCTTTATTCTATGAGGCAATATTGAAAAACTGAAGGAATGTCTGATTTTACCCATTATGCGTGTAATCCAGGTGTGAATAATTAACTGAAGGTTTACAATTAATACACGAATGTATAATTTATATTTTAGTAAACAAATCAATTTATTTTACAGAATATAAATATTATAGATAAGTTAACTTGTTGCTTGATTCCTTCCTAGAACATATAGATTTGAGTAATTATATATGACAATTGAAAAGAAAGAACAAATTATACAGATAAATCAGAGGAAAAGATCATGCAAATATTAATTGTCATCCAAACTAATTTGAACAGCGAGTTTGTTAACAAAAGTGTAAGCTCAAATACTATAGTATCAGTGCGATTAATCGCCCAAGCAATCACAATTTAAGAGTTAATTAACATCACTTTTGCAAAATTCACAATATGTAAATTTCGTAAATTTTAAAGGTGACAAAGTTGATACACGGTTTTTGGATCTTAAAAATAGTAAAGGAGTGCGGCAGCGAGAGGAGAATCCAGTTAACCACTAGGTACAACATTAGCAATGGATTCCCAAAATTTTCTCGCAACGCTTTCTCATAAGAAAAAATATATTTTTTACGTTTCAATTAATTAAAAATGCAAAATAATTTTACTAATAACATAATATTATATATCTTTCGGAGTATTAAAACTTGCATGGACAAAGCTGTAATGGGAAGGTTGAAAATTAGCGGTGATCTACGAAAAGCAATGAAATTAGATATATAACCCTTTGCACTCCGCGCACTTTTTAGCTAGAGGTTCCAGCTACTCCGGAACATTTTGATCATGACCGTCAGCTACTCCGAAAGTGTTTACAATGTTGCGACCGCGCAATTGAGGAAGCTCAAAGACCCTGCCGTGTCATTAAAGAAAGCTGGTATATTATATATTTGAAAGCTATGTTTTATTAACAAAATTACGATGTAAAGAATATAACAATACATAAAAATAACAATTATCTTTTAAAATTCTTCATAGTATGATGATAGAATGATTCATAGATGATAAAGCAATCCCCAAGATGCATTCGTGGCTTGCCAGGAGAAGTATCACAATATTCACTGGTTTCATGCCTTTCACCTTTATTCTGCCTGTTAGAGCAAACGACACAATCTGTTTTTTTGCCCTTCCGCATTACGTGAAGCTTCCCGTTTAGACTTATCTCAACAGATGCAGATGCAGACGATGAAGCTCTCGATCTTTCTTGTCGAAAATCGTTAACTAGTTGATCTACTAGCAGTTTCACATATTTCAAATGTGTCAATGGTTTCTCATTTCGATTTTTTTTTACAGTCTTATATATAATATATGAATTGATCACACAGACTTCCATGCCCCAAAAAAACATTTTCCTCCACCACCTCAATGATTTTCTCAAAAAACAATACGTGGCTGCGTATTGATCGGCTCGATCAACGCCGCCCATGGAAGCTGTAGAGCTTACAATTGCATTAGGTTTCCTAATGTTTATCTCCATCCCCCCTCGCAGAATTCTTCTTGCTGTTATCATTCCAGCATCATTCCACGTGCTCAAAAGGAAAATGACTCTTTTGTCTTTCCAGGCTAAAAACATGGCTTCCCCTTTTTTTCTAATAAAGGTTTCCTGCTGTGAAAACTTTTTTTTCGGTAGCTTTGGAATACATTTTCTATTTGTTTTTATAGTTCCAGTTAAGTGGCACATCATTTTCATTAATTCCTCTGCCAAAGGTATACTGGTATAATACCTGTCCGTAAACATTTGCCCTGTAGTGGACTGCTTTCAGGAGAACCGTACGATAAATCAGACTTAGGCTCAATAGCGGTGGTCTGGTCGCCTTTCAAATTTCATTGTTTCGTGTTTTACGCTGACAGACAAAATTACGATTGAAAGAAACGGAGCAAGCTCGGTCGCCAGACCGATGACACTTATCGTTAGCGCGTGCCGAAATATCTTCCTACCTGTATAAAGATACAATGTTGCCTGTAGATGCTGGCGTGCCGTGTCGCCGCAGCGGCGACAACGGAGTGCTATGGGCTATAATACGTGTCGCCGCAGCGGCGACAACGGAGTGCAAAGGGTTAAAGGTCAATTTAAAGTCGAAACTCACTTTGAAAAATTAAATACCGTCTTCTTAAAAAGAACCGACATATTAACTAATTAAGGAAAAATTATTCCTACTTTTAAAAATGTTGTTACTTTTTCTAAACGTTTAATATGATAATATAAAATATTTAAAATATTAAAAAAACGAAAGTAAAATATATTTTTATATATATACTATATTATATTATGTAATATATTTTGTAACGCTAAACGACAAAAATTAAATAAATTACGCTTGAATATATTTATTTACGTAGATTGAACTTTACTTATACATTTATAATAAAATGATCATAATTATTCATATTTAATATTTTCTTTGGAAACAATGAGCAAAGATATAAAGTACTTTGTTATTATAGTTCTAGCTGCTTCACAGGTTCCGAAGATGATAAAAGAGACCAACGGCAGCAAAACGTCTAATGTCTCATAATTATTTTATAGTTGAAAGATTATTAAGCTTTATGCCTGAATGGATATAAGTATAACTGCCAAAATGAAATGAGATCGCAAAATGATGTTTACACACCTGAGTGCTGCAATTTTGACGTATATAAATTTCTGATAAAATCATATAAATGTTTATAATCTAATTATCAATTATAAGTGGAATTTTCCAATTTATCCATGTAATAGTCCGTTCTTTTTATACGCATTCTCCAATACATACACAGTGTCTTCAACCTTGATGGATTTTGTGTGTGTGTGTGTGCGTGCGTGCGTGCGTGCGTGCGTGCGTGCGTGCGTGCGTGTGTGTGTGTGTGTGGTAGCAGTTGCAGAAATACCACCTAATAGGTTTCATAGTTTCGATTCTAGTAAATCGAATAAAATGGCATAAGAATTTCTGTAGAATATCAAGACGATGTGAAGCTGCTATTGCACTGCATACAGCATTTTTCACTGGAAGAATTTTTCTTCCAACGTGTCGACTCCAGATTTATTTGAATTGTTCTTGTTTAGAAAATTAAAACTGAATGACAAATCCCTTAACACAGCGCGTCGGTAACCACGATACCCAACAAATCCTAGTTTCCTTTATCTGAGATTAAGGTCTGCTTTCCTTGTTTCCATACTTCTTTACGTGGCGTTACATTCTTAAGACTCTTTGTAAATTACAAAGAACAGAAACGCTACATGGATTATAAAAGTGTAATAGTTTAATTTATATAATCTTGAACATTATAAATCCGTTTACGTTGCTTTGCTTGTTGTATATGTTTATCACCTGGCGCTAAACCAACTACTACTACCATCATCCCTTTCTAAAATTTGGAAAATCCACCAGATCTAATGAAACCTTGCTTAGGTTGCAGCAGAAATGAAATTACATTGACAGAAGTACCAGCTAGTTCTCCACGCCTATTTGAAACAACACCAAATCACCTGGTTAAACATGAATATATTAAATGTGACTTGGACTTTCAAATTTGAATTTATAAACATCTAACAAATAAATATGTTTTTCTGACTATTCATATCATTATACTTTCAGTGATTTATTATGTGCTGTGATTTGATATATTAACTGCTTGATTATATTTTACAACGAACCTTGAGTACCAAACATTGCTTTTGCTCCTGATAAGAGTGAATAGTTCTTCGTTTTATATTCCTATATCGCATTGGTAATTAAAGTATATGATATTGTTTTTATGCAGTCATGTATAATTATGTACATACAAATTCGCGATTAAGTAGCTATGTGTTCAAATTCAATTCCGAATAATGCTCTGAAAAGCGTTCCAGATTACAAAGGGCAAGATGGCGGCGACACCATACCGGCACTATATTGCTACTTCCGAGGAGTTTCAGCTGATCCGTAGCCATCTACGGCCAGATTCTTTAGCTAAAATACCAGAACATGTTACCAGCACGTTCTAAACAAGCATAACACACCGTGTGAATCATGCAGCACCAGTACTATAGTGACACGCGTATCATCGCTCCATTCATGAATCTTTTCAGCAATGACGTAGGGCCACATTTGGTAATGGGGTACCTGTGCTTTCATACAAATTAGAACCGTTAGATGTTCAACATATGAGTACTAATATTTATTTTGATAGTCATTTTCGTATATGTATAGTTATTGTGAGAGTTGTATATATTTCTTTCAACCCGTCATAAACTAAAAATATTATTTATAAGAACAGTATTATTTACAAAGTACAAATTCATGCTGTTGCGTCCCTAACTTCGCCTCATGTAATTTCTTAAATGGCATGCTATCGTCGTATTTAATATAATCCTCAACTGCATGAATTTGTAACGATCAATTGAGAAAAATACATATAAAATAAATGTATATATTTTTATGATAAAGTAATTAACGACTTTATCGAAAAAATCGCCGTATTGAGCTAGTTTACAGAGAATAATAAAGTCGAGTTTTTACATTTCTGTTTCGTGCCAGTGTATCTATTTTGGAATCAAAATAAATAAATTGCTTGGTTTAGCCATTTTTCATATTCGCTTATAATTTTTGTGGAATCAGTTTTCCCATTAGTAAATGTCAGCCTACGCCACTACTACGTGTGTAGCTATGGCGAGCTGATAGTGTCATTGCCACGGTCGTGTAGCCCGTGTGCTATATCGCGGTGCATTAATAGTGCCGTGATACAAGTGTCGCCCCGGTAATAAGAGTATGCCGTTACGAGAGCTGCGTAGGAGCACGGTCTTTGCTCAGTTCTACCACAGAATTCGTTCCATCCGTTGTCATTGTTGTGCCAATCGCTGGTTGTTTGGAATATTGTAGTGCATGAGGCCTTGTTTCTGATCGTTGTCAAGGAGATGGATTTTCATTCCTCCATTTTAGGATTTTGTTAATTATTGTTTGGAAATTTTGCCGTTTGTGAATTACCGCATTGTGAATTCAACTTATATGCGACCTTTTTGGTCTTCATCTTTTGTTACATGTAACATTATATATGTAATGCACGTTTGTTATGTAATGCTCAGATTTCCAATCCTCAGATTTTTTTATACTTTGGTAAAGCAAGTTATTCGATTAATATATATTTATTAGGCATAGATATAAATAATTAGAAAAATGTTATTGCAATAAGTATGTTGTTGCAATTATATATTTAAGGTCTGAAGGTGTAGATGCAATTAGCGTCCGATGTTTTACGTGATCCAATCGACGTATCGAGTGAAGCTATGAAATATGAAAATCTTTTACTATTCTTCGACACCGTTCCATGTTAAATGAATGATTAGTTTTGCAAGACAAGAAGCTTGAATTCGTGAGATCTCTGCGACCAAAGGTAATTTGTAAGTAATACATTTTTTCTCTTTTAAATATTTGCCTTTGCATAGAACACAACGTACAGAACTAATTGCCTGATAACGTGTCTAGATGCCAACGTGTCGAAGCAATAGAGTTTTACTACATTATTCGACGCGATGTCGCATCTCATTTCAATGTTGCGTGATAAGATGTAATGTTCAATGCAATGCGTTTTGTGTAACTGCATCTACTGTCACGTTCGGCGAAATAATTTTCCGTTTATCCGGAGGCTTCACGACACTAATCTATTTGTTCGAGATTCGATCTGCGGAAACGCATTACGACCTGGTCCGACTATTTCAGCTTACGCGGCACGAGAAAAACACTCGCAGTTCGTGGATAATAGATGTAGTAAATCCTATCTCTCGCTGGTGTCGTATTCGATACATTAGTAGAATTCTCGCCATGGATCGTTGACTGGCATCGATGTAGATGTTGGCCTGTTAACGGAGACTGATATTTCAATCAGCTTTCAGCGAAGCGGGTAAAGGCGGCTTGGATTCGGCAGGGACCGTGGATAACGCAGCAATCTCGACTGCGGAAAAAGGAGACTCGGCGTTGCTGGAGACTCTGAACCGGTGCGAAGGAGAGAGATCGCTGGTATAGGGGGATCCGGGATACGTTATCCACGTACAAGTGAACGAAGGAAATTCTTCCTATACGCGGGTCGTGTTCTTCGCGAACCAGAATCACGTCCCATTCACCAAGTTTTTCTGTACTAACAGACAATGGTCGGAAGGATAAGCGGCGGTTCGCTCTATCGCAACTCTGTAAAGCTGGGTTCTATACTCCTTCGAGATGTTGGACAGCTACCCAGTTGTATGGAAGTGACACGTGGAAGTATTCCTACCTAAGGGTTGTATTAAATGCGAGAAATAGTATTTAGATTTAGTAGATTTAGGAACTAGTAGATATGGTGATGAACTTGTAAACAGGATATAGTAAAATAAATGAAATATGTTCTAAGTTAAAACTATACAAGGTCAAAATTATTCTAAGTTATAACGTATGAAATAGAAATAATAGCCTAATCTCCACGTAGCCTAATCTCCATATAGAGGCGGCTAATGGCTTGGGTATATGATATGGTACTGGAGGATTCGACTCCATGGAGTGGTATCTCGATGTAGACTGATCTCTGGAGTCGCGTCTCGGACATCCTCGGTTTGCGTAGCGCATCGGTAGCAGTCGCTCGTAGTGGGGAGCGCGTGGTCCAGCGAGCGGGAACACGCGGCTCGTCGTGGTGATACCTGTGCGTGTCGTTCGCGCAGGTACGTCTTAATATCTAATCTCATATGTACGGAATTAGAATTACGTGTTTCTTGTGGATTGTTACAATATATATCATGAGAACTTACATCTAGGGTATGATACAGGTACATAGATATAACATTAGAAATAATATATAGGTCCTGGCAATGTAGGTTCCTTGAACTGAAATACTCCCCATTCCGGTAACGGGCTGCTGCTTCTTCCTTCTAGCCGGAGACTTCAGTGCGAGGGAGGCGGGTATATTCGTAGGTACGAACAATAGGGCGATCAGCATAGGTGCGAGTGAGACAAAGTTGCACTTTGGTGCGAACGAGACAGAGCTGCTCGTTGGTGCAAGCAAGACAGCGATGCGTATTGGCATGCATGAGACAGAGGTGCTCGTAGGTGCGAGTGGGCGCGTGGACATCTGCGAGCGCAAACGCTGCTGGTTGCAGGATACGCAGAAGTGTACGGCAGGTTCACTGCGTGCAGGGATTGATGGAGGAGGCGGCGAAAAGGCTGATGGGTGGCAGGCGCAAGGCCTGACGTAACACTACAAATCAAAAGAAAGTAAATGCCACTCTTCCTTGCTACGGAACAGCTTTCCTAGGTGCCTACGTTCCGAAGCAATAGAGTTCTAACCCTTTATAAAACGCGATATCGCAGCTCATTTCTATGTCTCATGATAAGCAGTAATATTCAATGCAACGCGTTATGTATATCTAGCCCATACCTCAAAAGAATGTAAATGCCACAATTTTATGGTACGGAATAACACTTCTAGTTGTCTACATAACGAAATAGTAGTATTCTAATGCAGCATAAAACACGATATCGCATCTCATTTCTAAGTCTCATGATAAGATGTAGTATTCATTGCAAAGTGTTATGTATACATCGTCTACACTTCAAAAGAATGTAAATGCCACACTCCCTCGCTACAGTGTAGCGTTCCTAGATGTCAACGTACCGAAGCAATTGAGTTTTAATTCTTCATAAAACGCGATATCGCATCTCATTTCTATGTCTCATGATAAGGCGTAATATCGCGTTATGCATATCTCGTCTACAATTCAACAGAATATAAATGCCATACTTTCTTGCTACGGAATTGCACTTCTAGACGCCTACATATCGAAGAAATAGAGTTCTAATTCTTTATAAAACGCGATGTCGCATCTCATTTCTACGTTTCATGGTAACATGTTACATTGAATGCAACGAGATATGTATATCCCGTCTACACTTCAAAAGAGTGTAAACGCCGCACTTACTTGCTACGGAACAGCATTTCTACATGTCCACATATGGAAGCAGAAGTTCCCGAATTCTTCATAAAACGCGATGTCGCATCTTAATTCTATGTTGCATGATACGATGCAATTCAACGCAACGCGTTATGTATATCTCGTCAACATTTCAAAAGAACGTTCAATCCACACTTACTTGCAACCGGATAGCGTTTCAAGATGTCTACGTATCGAAACAATTGAGTTCTATCTCTTTATAAAACGCGAAATCGCATCTCATTTCTATGTCTCACGATAAGATGTAATATTCAATGCAACGCGTTATGTGTATCTCGTCTATACCTCAAACGAATGTAAAAGCATCTCCTCCTTGCTAAGGAACAGCATTTCTAGATGCCTACGTATCGAAATAATAGGGTTCTAACTCTTTACAAAAAGCGATATCGCATCTCATTTCTGTGTATCGTGATAAGATGTAATATCCATGAAACGCGATAAGTACCTCTCCTCTACACTTCGTAAGGATGTAAATGCAAAACATCCTTGCTGCGGATTAGCGTTTCTAGATGTCTATGCATCATAGTAATAGAGTTCTAATGCTTCATAAATCGTGATATCGCATCTCCTTTCTATGTCTCATGACAGGATGATGAATTCAATGCATCGCGTTATGTATATTTCGTCTACACTTCAAAAGAATATGTGTGCCACACTTCCTTGCTACGGAATACCTTTCCTAGATGTCGACGAATCAGAGTAATAGAGTTCTAATAATACTTCACTAATCGCTATATCGCATCTCATTTTTGTGTCTCATGATAAGACGTAATTCAATGTAACGCAACAACTATATTTCGTCAACGCTTCAATAGAATGTGAAACCCACAATTCCTTGCTACGGATTAGCGTTTCTAGATAACCACATATCAATACAATTTAGTTCCAATGCTTCATAAAACGCGATATCGCATCCCACTTCTATATCGCATGGTAAGATGTAATATCAATGCAACGCGGTATATATATCTCATCAACACGTCAAAAGAAATTAAATCCCACACTTCTTAGCTACGGAATCGCGCTGGTAGATGTCTACATATGGAAACAATAGAGTTCTCGTCTAGATAGTCGTCTATATAGAGTATATCTCGTCTGCTCCTCAAAAGAATTTAAATGTCGCCCTTCCTTGCTACGGAACAGCGCTTTTAGATGTCTACAGTTCTAATTCTTCAAAAAACGCGCCATCGTGTCTCATTTCCATGTCTCATGACAAGATGTACTATTCTATGCAATGCGTTGTGTACATCTCGTCAAAGCTTCAAAAGGATGTAAATGCCACAATTCCTTGATACGGAATAGCGTTTTTTGATGTCTACATTTCGAAGCAATAGAGTTCTAATGCTTCATAAATGGCGGTATGTCACATCCCGGGGTGCGATTTCACTCGAAACGATGACACGACGTCGTAGCCATTCCCGAAACGTACGCGAATTGCGCCTGGACCGGGTTCGTTGGCGTTCTGGACTCTAAATTACAGAATATTAACGCTAAAGCTTACGTATAAGCTTACGATACGCCGTATGGCTGCGGCATATGGCCGGAACGGTTGTATGGTCACAGGGACGAGTTTCCATACGGGCTGACCCTAGCTGGCAGGTACGGACCCTGGGACAGGGCGATCCTGAACACGAACGTGTCGAACGGCGGAAAAGGTATCCTTCGCAGGAACAGGAACTCGATTGCAGAGATTGACGTATGCAGGAACATTGCCCACGTATTCACGAATAAGACGACGTATGAACACCTTCCTCCCCGCGCGTCGTGTACGCCTTTTCGGAGTCTCGAAGTTCATCAAGAGCACTTGTACTTCGGAAGATAACGGCACGGCTAAGCGCTGGTTCGCTCTAGCAGTACAGTGTCGACCTGGGCGCAAGATACTCGATTACTGCAGAACTGAAGTAAGAGCGGCTAAGCGGTGGTTCGCTCTAGTTGTCCACCTCCGGGACTATCGCAGAAGAATTATGGAATTGTATAATATTCGCGAGCGTACCCATGGAATAGAGTTAAGGAATTTGTAATTGAATTTGAAATAAAGAAGATTTGGATCGGGTGTAAACAACGTATATTCTATGAACTTCCCTATACTAGTACACTTGTCTAACTCTAAGTTATTAAACTAAGATTGTAATAAGGAATAGAAATAGTCTAAGTTAAGTTACGGACTCCGCTAACGGAGATGAGATAGAGTCAATGCCATTGAGCTGGTAGCTAGTTGCATACGAGCTAATTGATCGAGTCGGATTGAAACTCCTCGGTTCGGAGGCGCGATTACAAGTGAAGATCAGATCTCGCGTCCGCGACCTCCTCGGGTCGCTGGGCCCTCGCGGTGGGGCGGACGGTTGGAATACGGCGGCCGCTCGGCCTTCGAGGTGGGGCGGCCGGTCGGAGTGGGGAGCAGCTCGCAACTTACCTCTAGCGTAATAACTAGGCGGCGTATGTACATGTATATACTTAACTCTAGGTGTGTGTTGTAGTGTATGTACAGAGGTGAGTAGTGTACTTATACTAGGATCGTATATACGAGAAGAGGGTATACGGGTGCGTGATCGCCGGTGACTTGATGCGGTACGTGGCGTGGTGCTCCTCGCCCTCGTAACGCAAGGTAAGGTCTTCCCGGTCGTATGTGGAGTACCCTTCCTCTCTCTCTCTCTCTCTCTCTCTCTCTCTCTCTCCCTCCCTCTCTCTCTCTCTCTCTCTCTCTCTCTCTCTCTCTCTCTCTCTCGTATCGTCGTCTCTGAATACTGGAGCGGCGTGTTGACGAGTGGCCCACGTACAGGGGCTCTGAATACGGATGCCGCTGGAGAAGAGGTTGACGCCGGAGGGCGGCAGGCGGTACGCCTGACGTCACAATTCATTAAACGCGATATCGCAAATCCTTTCTATGTCTCATGATGGGATGTAATATTCATTGCTACGCGTTATGTTTATATTGTCAACACGTCAAAAGTATCTAAATCCCACAATTCCTTGTGACGGAATAGCGTTTGTAAGTGTGCGCACATCGAAGTAATAGAGTTCTAATGCTTCATAAAACGCGATATCACACTTCATTTCTAAGTCTCATGGGAAGATGTAATATTCAATGTAAGCGTGGCTGGTTCGCGTTGCAGCTAATTTAAAGCTATCGTGGAATCCGTCCAGAAGTTAATCGAGTCAAATCGGCGTGCATTACTATTTCGGACGTTAGAAAATAATGACGCCAGTAGCACCGCACCGCAAAGTTCGAAACGTGCGAGGCTGACAACTTTTACTGACGCGACCCGAAATTTCGCACATAATAGTGTCGTTTCAATTCGGCCGCGATTGTTGATTGACCGTACATACACGCACGCTCCGTATGCTCGTTCGCTCGCGTCGCAGAACCCATGTAATTCCACTCTTCTCACCTTTGATTGGCATACGTGTCGCTCGGAGAATGTTTCGTTATCTAATTGCAATTCCTTCACGTACGTGGACTATTCTGTACGGAGGCTGGTTGGTAGTGATTCGTCCAAGGCCAATTGCAGTTTCCAAAGGTGTTGCATAAATATTTTTGCTGTTATTATTACTGGCACCAGTAAACCTAACGTGTCGACTATTTTTGTTATGGTGGATAAGATCGTGCGTTTGGTGATCCTCGTATCGATGTTTGGATCCACGGAATACATGATTCGGTCGTTTTGCGCGTGCCACGAGGCGCCGAGAGTTTTCATGGTTGCATCTCCAAAATACTTTGGGTGAATTTCGCCTTCCGGAAGTCCTGCTAAAAGTTTCGGTTCATTCGAGACCCATTGTTGAATGTGGAGGCTGCCGCGGTTAAGTAGCTTGATTTCCTGGTCCCGTAGTTGTCTAGCGTCTTCGTAATTATCTGTGCCAGTTAGGAGATCGTCGACATATAGATCTCGCTGGAGCACGGTCGATGCGAAAGGAGCATTCACCTTTTCGTCGCCCGCTAGCTGATGAATTCACCTGATGGCGAGGAAAGGCGCTGAAGATAGACCAAACGTGACCGTGTTCAGCTCGTACGTTTTCACCTTTCCGTTGTTATCTCGCCATAATATCGTCTGGTGTCGGCGGCCTTCCGGTCTTACGAGGAACTGCCGATACATCTTCTCGATGTCTCCGGTTAAAACATAGGTGTGTTGACGAAACCTTATGAGAAGCGCGAATATGTCGTCCTGTATCGTTGGTCCTGCCAAAAGCGTGTCGTCCAATGACAGTCCACTGCTCGTTCTTGCAGATCCATCGAAGACGACGCGAACCTTCGTTGTTGAGCTGGACAGTTTGATGACGGCGTGGTGGGGGAGGTAGAAGCCATCCGAATCGCGTGGTTCTACCTGGATCATGTGTCCCATCTCGAGATACTCCTCGATGACGGCGGAGTATTCTCGTTTCAGTTCTGGACCTTTCATGAATTTTCGTTCGAGCGAAAGAAGACGGTTGAAGGCGGGCGACCGAGTTTCGGCTAACTGCATCTTCTTTTCATTGAACGGCAGTGCGACAATATAACGACCGGTTCGTATCCGTTTAACGTGGTCGTGAAAATTCTGCTCGCATTCCTGCTCCGCGGAAAATAGGTGTCGTACGTGTGTACCCTCTTCTAGCTCCCAGAATTTTTGAAATTCGAAATTCAGGATTTTAACGAACGTTTGATGTTTCCTCCACGATGCCGATGTGGATACGCTCCACGACGAACCATCCAAATTGCGTCTTTTGGAGGATTAATTCAGGATCGTTGCGAGGAGAAAGCTTGTACTGGCCGATGCTAAGAAATGATAAAGCGGGGCCGGTGCCGATTAACATATCCACATTTGCCGGTCGATGAAATTCTGGATCTGCTAGTTTTACAGTTGCCGGAATCGGAACCTTCGCCCTATCGATTTGCTCTTCCGGTATCGGTCCAGCGATTCGCGGTATCGTAAAGAATGTGAGCTTCCGGCCGAAGCCCGATAACCGGGATTTGATCTTCGTTGAGGCAATTTATTCGCGACTTTGTGTAATTGGTTCGACGCTTCGATGGTTGTCGTGTTATTCGTCGTGGGAAATCCAGGCTTTATTGCCAGGTCGTCTGTAATGAAGTTTGCACTCGAACAGGTGAGGATCAATGTCCTACACTCGATTCTGGTCGCGATCAAGAACGCCGACGATCGCGGTGGCCATCAGCTCCGTTGTGCGACTGTTGACGACTAAGCTCTTGAACTTTGGTACGAGCTTTTCGACTTTCCGTTGCAGTCATGCATATTCCGGTTGGTGGACCTCGTGCAGCTTCGCATTCTGTTGTTGGTTGCAGACACGTCGTCCTCTTTTTCTGCAGCGTATACAATTCAATACAATGTAAATGCCACACTTCCTTCCAACGGAACAGCGTTTCTAGATGTCTACGTATCGAAGCAATAGAGTTCTAATGCTTCAAAAAACGCAATATCGCATCTCATATCAGTGACTCATGATAAGATGCAATATTCAATGCAACGCGTTGCGTACCTCTCGTCAACACTTCAAAAGAATGTAAATGCCACACTACCTTGCGATGGAGTCGCGTTTCTAGCTGTCATCGTATCGAAGCAATAGTGTTCTAATGCATCATAAACCGCAATATCGCATCTCAACACTTTGACTCACGATAAGATGTAATATTCAATGCAACGCATTACGTTTATCTCGTCTACATTTTAAGAGAATATAATACCACACTTCCGTGCTAGGGAATGGCTATTCACGATGTCTACGTATCGAAGCAATAAAGTTCTAATTCTTCATAGAACGCGATATCGCCCCTCATTTCTATTTTTCATGATAACATGTAAGTCAATGTAACGCAATAACTATATCTCGTTAACACTTCAAAAGTATTTAAATCCCATACTTCCGTGGTACTTAATAGCGTTACTAGATGTCTACCTACCGAAGTAAGAGTGTTCTAATTCTTCATAAAACACGACATCGCACCTCATTTCTAGGATTCATGATAAGATATAATATTCATTCCGAAGTGTTATGTATACCTCGCATACACTTCAAATGAATGTAAATGCGACACTTCCTTGCTAGGAAATAGCGTTTGTAGATGCCTACGTATCGAAGCATTAGTGTTCTAATGCTACTTTAAACGCGATATCACACCTCAGGTCTATGTTTCACTATAAGAAATAATATTCATTGCGAAGTGTTATGTATACCTCGTCTACACTTCAAAAGGATGTATATCCCGCACTTCCTTGTATACCTGGTCTGCACTTCAAAAGATAGTAAATGCCACAATTCCTTGCTAGGAAATAGCGTTTCCAGATGTCTACGTATCGAAGCAAAAGAGTACTAATGCTTCTTTAAACGCGACATCGCATCTCAGGTTTATCTTTCATGATAAGATATAATATTCATTGCGAAGTGTAATGAATAACTTGTCTACACTACAAAAGAATGTAAATGGCACACATCCATGCTACGAAATATCGTTTCCAGATGTCCACGTATCGAAGCAATAGATTTCTAATGCTTCTTAAAACGCGATATCGCATCTCATTTCTATGTTTCATGATAAGATATAATGTTCATTGCGAAGTGTTATGTATACCTCGTCTGCACTTCAAATGAATGTAAATGCGACACTTCCTTGCTAGGAAATAGCGTTTGCAGATGTCTACGTATCATAGCAATAGAGTTCTAATGCTTCTTAAAACGCGATATCGCATCTCATTTCTATGTTTTATGATAAGATATAATATTCATTGCGAAGTGTTATGCATTGCTCGTCTACGATTCAAATGATTGTAAATGCGACACTTCCTTGCAAGGAAATAGCGTTTGCAGATGTCTACGTATCGAAGCAATAGAGTTCAAATGCTTCTTAATACGCGATATCGCATTTCAATTCTATGTTTCATGGTAAGATATAATATGATTTGCGAAGTGTTATGCATTCCTCGTCTACACTTCAAATGAATGTAAATGCGAAACTTCCTTGCAAGGGAATAGCGTTTGCAGATGTCTACGTATCGTAGCAATAGATTTCTAATGCTTCTTAAAACGCGATATCGCATCTCATTTCTATGTTTCATGGTAAGATATAATATGATTTGCGAAGTGTTATGTATTCCTCGTCTACACTTCAAATGAATGTGAATGCGATACTTCCTCGCTAGGAAATAGCCTTTGCAAATATCTACGTATCGTAGCATTAGCTTTCTAATGCTTCTTAAAACGCGATATCGCATCTCATTTCAATCTTTCATGGTAAGATATAACATGCTTTGCGAAGTGTCATGTATTTCTCGTCTACACTTCAAATGAATGTAAATGCGACACTTCCTTGCTAGGAAATAGCGTCTGCAGATGTCTAGGTATCGTAGCAATAGAGTTCAAATGCTTCTTAAAACGAGATATTGCATCTCATATCTATGTTTCATGATAAGATATAATATTCATTGCGAGGTGTTATGCATTCCTCGTCTACGATTCAAATGAATGTAAATGCGACACTTCCTTGCAAGGAAATAGCGTTTGCAGATGTCTACGTATCGTAGCAATAGAGTTTTTATGATTCTTAAAACGCGATATCGCATCACATTTCTATGTTTCATGGTAAGATATAATATGATTTGCGAAGTGTTATGTATTCCTCGTCTACACTTCAAATGAATGTAATTGCGACACTTCCTTGCTAGGAAATAGTGTCTGCAGATGTCTAGGTATCGTAGCGATAGAGTTAGAATGCTTCTTTAAACGCGATATTGCATCTCATATCTATGATTCATGATAAGATATAATATTCATTGCGAAGTGTTATCCATTCGTCGTCTACGATTCAAATGAACGTAAATGCGACACTTCCTTGCAAGGAAATAGCGTTTGCAGATGTCTGCGTATCGAAGCAATAGAGATCAAATGCTTTTTAAATCGAGATATTGCATCTCATTTCTATGTTTCATGGTAAGATATAATATGATCTGCGAAGTGTCACGTATTCCTCGTCTACACTTCAAATGAATGTAAATGCGACACATCCTTGCTAGGAAATAGCGTCTGCAGATGTCTAGGTATCGTAGCAATAGAATTCAAATGCTTCTTAAAACGAGATATTGCATCTCATATCTATGTTTCATGATAAGATATGATATTCATTGCGAAGTGTTATGCATTCCTCGTCTACGATTCAAATGAATGTAAATGTGACACTTCCTTGCAAGGAAATAGCGTTTGCAGATGTCTACGTATCGTAGCAATAGATTCCTAATGCTTCTTAAAACGCGATATCGCATCTCATTTCTATGTTTCATGGTAAGATATAATATGATTTGCGAAGTGTCATGTATTCCTCGTCTACACTTCAAATGAATGTAAATGCGACACTTCCTTGCTAGGAAATAGCGTCTGCAGGTGTCTAGGAATCGTAGCAATAGAGTTCAAATGCTTCTTAAAACGAGAAGTAGCATCTCATATCTATGTTTCATGATCAGATATAATATTCATTGCGAAGTGTTATGCATTCCTCGTCTAGGAGTCAAATGAATGTAAATGCGACACTTCCTTGCAAGGAAATAGCGCTTGCAGATGTCTACGTATCGTAGCAATAGAGTTCTTATGATTCGTAAAACGCGATATCGCATCTCATTTCTATGTTTCATGATAAGATATAATATTCATTGCGAAGTGTTATGCATTCCTCGTCTACGATTCAAATGAATGTAAATGCGACACGTCCTTGCTAGGAAATAGCGTCTGCAGATGTCTAGGTATCGTAGCAATAGAGTTCAAATGCTTCTTTAAACGAGATACTGCATCTCATATCTATGTTTCATGATAAGATATAATATTCATTGCGAAGTGTTAAGCATTCCTCGCCTACGATTCAAATGAATGTAAAGTCGGCACTTCATTGCAAGGAAATAGCGTTTGCAGATGTCTACGTATCGTAGCAATAGAGTTCAAATGCTTCTTAAAACGAGATATTGCATCTCATATCTATGTTTCATGATAAGATATAATATTCATTGCGAAGTGTTATGCATTCGTCGTCTACGATTCAAATGAACGTAAATGCGACACTTCCTTGCAAGGAAATAGCGTTTGCAGATGTCTACGTATCGAAGCAATAGAGATCAAATGCTTCTTAAATCGAGATATTGCATCTCATTTCTATGTTTCATGGTAAGAAATAATATGATTTGCGAAGTGTCATGCATTCCTCGTCTACACTTCAAATGAATGTAAATGCGACACTTCCTTGCTAGAAAATAGCGTCTGCAGATGTCTAGGTATCGTAGCAATAGAGTTCAAATGCTTCTTAAAACGAGATATTGCATCTCATATCTAAGTTTCATGATAAAATATAATATTCATTGCGAAGTGTTAAGCATTCCTCGCCTACGATTCAAATGAATGTAAAGTCGGCACTTCCTTGCAAGGAAATAGCGTTTGCAGATGTCTACGTATCGTAGCAATAGAGTTTTTATGATTCTTAAAACGCGATATCGCATCCCATTTCTATGTTTCATGGTAAGATATAATATGATTTGCGAAGTGTTATGTATTCCTCGTCTACACTTCAAATGAATGTGAATGCCACACTTCCTCGCTAGGAAATAGCGTTTGCAGATGTCTACGTATCGTAGCAATAGAGTTCTTATGATTCTTAAAACGCGATATCGCATCTCATTTCTATGTTTCATGGTAAGATATAATATGATTTGCGAAGTGTTATGTATTCCTCGTCTACACTTCAAATGAATGTAAATGCGACACTTCCTTGCAAGCAAATAGCGTTTGCAGATGTCTACGTATCGAAGCAATAGAGTTCTTATGATTCTTAAAACGCGATATCGCATCTCATTTCCATGTTTCATGGTAAGATATAATATTCATTGCGAAGTGTTATGCATTCCTCGTCTACGATTCAAATGAATGTAAATGCGACACTTCCTTGCAAGGAAATAGCGTCTGCAGATGTCTAGGTATCATAGCAATAGAGTTCAAATGCTTCTTGAAACGAGATATTGCATCTCATATCTATGATTCATGATAAGATATAACATTCATTGCGAAGTGTTATGCATTCCTCGTATACGATTCAAATGAATGCAAATGTGACACTTCCTTGCAAGGAAATAGCGTTTGCAGATGTCTACGTATCGACGCAATAGAGTTCAAATGCTTGCTAAAACGAGATAATGCATCTCATATCTATGTTTTATGATAAGATATAATATTCATTGCGAAGTGTTATGCATTCCTCGTCTACGATTCAAATGATTGTAAATGCGACACATCCTTGCAAGGAAATAGCGTTTGCAGATGTCTACGTATCGAAGCAATAGAGTTCAAATGCTTCTTAATACGCGATATCGCATCTCAATTCTATGTTTCATGGTAAGATATAATATGATTTGCGAAGTGTTATGCATTCCTCGTCTACACTTCAAATGAATGTAAATGCGAAACTTCCTTGCAAGGAATAGCGCAGATATCTACGTATCGTAGCAATAGATTTCTAATGCTTCTTAAAACGCGATATCGCATCTCATTTCTATGTTTCATGGTAAGATATAATATGATTTGCGAAGTGTTATGTATTCCTCGTCTACACTTCAAATGAATGTGAATGCGATTCTTCCTCGCTAGGAAATAGCCTTTGCAAATATCTACGTATCGTAGCATTAGCTTTCTAATGCTTCTTAAAACGCGATATCGCATCTCATTTCAATCTTTCATGGTAAGATACAACATGCTTTGCGAAGTGTCATGTATTTCTCGTCTACACTTCAAATGAATGTAAATGCGACACTTCCTTGCTAGGAAATAGCGTCTGCAGATGTCTAGGTATCGTAGCAATAGAGTTCAAATGCTTCCTAAAACGAGATATTGCATCTCATATCTATGTTTCATGATAAGATATAATATTCATTGCGAGGTGTTATGCATTCCTCGTCTACGATTCAAATGAATGTAAATGCGACACTTCCTTGCAAGGAAATAGCGTTTGCAGATGTCTACGTATCGTAGCAATAGAGTTTTTATGATTCTTAAAACGCGATATCGCATCACATTTCTATGTTTCATGGTAAGATATAATATGATTTGCGAAGTGTTATGTATTCCTCGTCTACACTTCAAATGAATGTAATTGCGACACTTCCTTGCTGGGAAATAGTGTCTGCAGATGTCTAGGTATAGTAGCGATAGAGTTAGAATGCTTCTTAAAACGCGATATTGCATCTCATATCTATGATTCATGATAAGATATAATATTCATTGCGAAGTGTTATGCATTCGTCGTCTACGATTCAAATGAACGTAAATGCGACACTTCCTTGCAAGGAAATAGCGTTTGCAGATGTCTGCGTATCGAAGCAATAGAGATCAAATGCTTCTTAAATCGAGATATTGCATCTCATTTCTATGTTTCATGGTAAGATATAATATGATCTGCGAAGTGTCATGTATTCCTCGTCTACACTTCAAATGAATGTAAATGCGACACTTCCTTGCTAGGAAATAGCGTCTGCAGATGTCTAGGTATCGTAGCAATAGAGTTCAAATGCTTCCTAAAACGAGATATTGCATCTCATATCTATGTTTCATGATAAGATATGATATTCATTGCGAAGTGTTATGCATTCCTCGTCTACGATTCAAATGAATGTAAATGTGACACTTCCTTGCAAGGAAATAGCGTTTGCAGATGTCTACGTATCGTAGCAATAGATTCCTAATGCTTCTTAAAACGCGATATCGCATCTCATTTCTATGTTTCATGGTAAGATATAACATGATTTGCGAAGTGTTATGTATTCCTCGTCCACACTTCAAATGAATGTGAATGCGATACTTCCTCGCTAGGAAATAGCGTTTGCAGATGTCTACGTATCGTAGCAATAGCTTTCTAATGCTCCTTAAAACGCGATATGGCATCTCATTTCTATGTTTCATGGTAAGATATAATATGATTTGCGAAGTGTCATGTATTCCTCGTCTACACTTCAAATGAATGTAAATGCGACACTTCCTTGCTAGGAAATAGCGTCTGCAGATGTCTAGGTATCATAGCAATAGAGTTCAAATGCTTCTTGAAACGAGATATTGCATCTCATATCTATGATTCATGATAAGATATAATATTCATTGCGAAGTGTTATGCATTCCTCGTATACGATTCAAATGAATGCAAATGTGACACTTCCTTGCAAGGAAATAGCGTTTGCAGATGTCTACGTATCGTAGCAATAGAGTTTTTATGATTCTTAAAACGCGATATCGCATCACATTTCTATGTTTCATGGTAAGATATAATATGATTTGCGAAGTGTTATGTATTCCTCGTCTACACTTCAAATGAATGTAATTGCGACACTTCCTTGCTAGGAAATAGTGTCTGCAGATGTCTAGGTATCGTAGCGATAGAGTTAGAATGCTTCTTAAAACGCGATATTGCATCTCATATCTATGATTCATGATAAGATATAATATTCATTGCGAAGTGTTATCCATTCGTCGTCTACGATTCAAATGAACGTAAATGCGACACTTCCTTGCAAGGAAATAGCGTTTGCAGATGTCTGCGTATCGAAGCAATAGAGATCAAATGCTTCTTAAATCGAGATATTGCATCTCATTTCTATGTTTCATGGTAAGATATAATATGATTTGCGAAGTGTCATGTATTCCTCGTCTACACTTCAAATGAATGTAAATGCGACACTTCCTTGCTAGGAAATAGCGTCTGCAGCTGTCTAGGTATCGTAGCAATAGAGTTCAAATGCTTCTTAAAACGAGATATTGCATCTCATATCTATGTTTCATGATAAGATATAATATTCATTGCGAAGTGTTATGCATTCCTCGTCTACGATTCAAATGAATGTAAGTGCGACACTTCCTTGCAAGGAAATAGCGTTTGCGGATGTCTACCTATCGTAGCAATAGAGTTCTAATGCTTCTTAATACGCGATGTCGCATCTCATTTCTATGTTTCATGATAAGATATAATATTCATTGCGAAGTGTTATGCATTCCTCGTCTACGATTCAAATGAATGTAAATGCGACACTTCCTTGCAAGGAAGTAGCGTTTGCAGATGTCTAGGTATCGTAGCAATAGAGTTCTAATGCTTCTTAAAACGCGATATCGCATCTCATTTCTATGTTTCATGGTAAGATATAATATGATTTGCGAAGTGTCATGTATTCCTCGTCTACACTTCAAATGAATGTAAATGCGACACTTCCTTGCTAGGAAATAGCGTCTGCAGATGTCTAGGTATCATAGCAATAGAGTTCAAATGCTTCTTGAAACGAGATATTGCATCTCATATCTATGATTCATGATAAGATATAATATTCATTGCGAAGTGTTATGCATTCCTCGTATACGATTCGAATGAATGCAAATGTGACACTTCCTTGCAAGGAAATAGCGTTTGCAGATGTCTACGTATCGAAGCAATAGAGTTCAAATGCTTGCTAAAACGAGATATTGCATCTCATATCTATGTTTCATGAAGAGATATAATATTCATTGCGAAGTGTTATATATTCCTCGTCTACTCTTCAAATGAATGTAATTGCGACACTTCCTTGCTCGGAAATAGTGTCTGCAGATGTCTAGGCATCGTAGCGATAGCGTTCTAATGCTTCTTAAAACGCGATATCGCATCTCATTTCTATGTTTCATGGTAAGATATAATATGATTTGCGAATTGCTATGTATTCCTTGTCTGCACTTCAAATGAATGTAAATGCGACACTTCCTTGCAAGGGAATAGCGTTTGCAGATGTCTACGTATCGTAGCAATAGAGTTCTAATGCTTCTTAAAACGCGATATCGCATCTCATTTCTATGTTTCATGGTAAGATATAATATTATTTGCGAAGTGTTATGTATTCCTCGTCTGCACTTCAAATGAATGTAAATGCGACACTTCCTTGCAAGGGAATAGCGTTTGCATGTGTCTACGTATCGTAGCAATAGATTTCTAATGCTTCTTAAAACGCGATATCGCATCTCATTTCTAAGTTTCGTGATAAGATATAATATTCACTGCGAAGTGTTATGCATTCCTCGTCTACGATTCAAATGAATGTAAATGCGACTCTTCCTTGCTAGGAAATAGCGTCTGCAGATATCTAGGTATCGTAGCAATAGAGTTCAAATGCTTCTTAAAACGAGATATTGCATCTCATATCTATGTTTCATGATAAGATATAATATTCATTGCGGAGTGTTATGCATTCCTCGTATACGATTCAAATGAATGTGAATGCGATACTTCCTCGCTAGGAAATAGTGTTTACAGATGTCTACGTATCGTAGCAGTAGCTTTCTAATGCTTCTTAAAACGCGATATCGCATCTCATTTCCATGTTTCATGGTAAGATATAATATGATTTGCGAAGGGTTATGTATTCTTCGTCTACACTTCAAGTGAATGTAAATGCGACACTTCCTAGCAAGGAAATAGCGTTTGCTGATGTCTACGTATCGAAGCAATAGATTTCAAATGCTTCTTAAAACGAGATATTGCATCTCATATCTATGTTTCATGATAGGATATAATATTCATTGCGAAGTGTTATGCATTCCTCGTCTACGATTCAAATGAATGTGAATGCCACACTTCCTCGCTAGGAAATAGCGTTTGCAGATGTCTACGTATCGTAGCAATAGAGTTCTTATGATTCTTAAAACGCGATATCGCATCTCATTTCTATGTTTCATGGTAAGATATAATATGATTTGCGAAGTGTTATGTATTCCTCGTCTACACTTCAAATGAATGTAAATGCGACACATCCTTGCAAGCAAATAGCGTTTGCAGATGTCTACGTATCGTAGCAACAGAGTTCTTATGATTCTTAAAACGCGATATCGCATCTCATTTCTATGATTCATGATAAGATATAATATTCATTGCGTAGTGTTATGCATTCCTCGTCTACGATTCAAATGAATGTAAATGCGACACTTCCTTGCAAGGAAATAGCGTTTGCAGATGTCTAGGTACCGTAGCAACAGAGTTCTTACGATTCTTAAAACGCGATATCGCATCTCATTTCTATGTTTCATGATAAGATAAAATATTCATTGCGTAGTGTTATGCATTCCTCGTTTACGGTTCAAATGAATGTAAATGCGACACTTCCTTGCAAGGAAATAGCGTTTGCAGATGTCTAGGTATCGTAGCAATAGAGTTCTTATGATCCTTAAGACGCGATATCGCATCGCATTCCTATGTTTCATGGTAAGATATAATATGATTTGCGAAGTGTTATGTATTCCTCGTCTACACTCCAAATGATTGTGAATGCGACACTTCCTTGCAAGGAAATAGCGTTTGCAGATGTCTACGTATCGTAGCAATGGAGTTCTTATGATTCTTAAAACGCGATATCGCATCTCAATTCTATGTTTCATGGTAAGATACAATATGATTTGCGAAGTATTATGCATTCCTCGTCTACACTTCAAATGAATGTAAATGCGAAACTTCCTTGCAAGGAAATAGCGTTTGCAGATGTCTACGTATCGTAGCAATAGATTTCTAATGCTTCTTAAAACGCGATATCGCATCTCATTTCTATGTTTCATGGTAAGATATAATATGATTTGCGAAGTGTTATGTATTCCTCGTCTACACTTCAAATGAATGTGAATGCGATACTTCCTCGCTAGGAAATAGCGTTTGCAGATGTCTACGTATCGTAGCATTAGCTTTCTAATGCTTCTTAAAACGCGATATCGCATCTCCTTTCTATCTTTCATGGTAAGATATAACATGATTTGCGAAGTGTCATGTATTTCTCGTCTACACTTCAAATGAATGTAAATGCGACACTTCCTTGCTAGGAAATAGCGTCTGCAGATGTCTAGGTATCGTAGCAATAGAGTTCAAATGCTTCTTGAAACGAGATATTGCATCTCATATATATGATTCATGATAAGATATAATATTCATTGCGAAGTGTTATGCATTCCTCGTATACGATTCAAATGAATGCAAATGTGACACTTCCTTGCAAGGAAATAGCGTTTGCAGATGTCTACGTATCCAAGCAATAGAGTTCAAATGCGTCTTAAAACGAGATATTGCATCTCATATCTATGTTTCACGATAAAATATAATATTCATTGCGAAGTGTTAAGCATTCCTCGCCTACGATTCAAATGAATGTAAAGTCGGCACTTCCTTGCAAGGAAATAGCGTTTGCAGATGTCTACGTATCGTAGCAAAAGAGTTTTTATGATTCTTAAAACGCGATATCGCATCCCATTTCTATGTTTCATGGTAAGATATAATATTCATTGCGAAGTGTTATGCATTCCTCGACTACGATTCAAATGAATGTAAATGCGACACTTCCTTGCGAGGAAATAGCGTTTGCAGATGTCTACGTATCGTAGCAATAGAGTTTTTATGATTCTTAAAACGCGATATCACATCTCATTTCTATTCTTCATGGTAAGATATAATATGATTTGCCAAGTGTTATGTATTCCTCGTCTACACTTCAAATGAATGTGAATGCCACACTTCCTCGCTAGGAAATAGCGTTTGCAGATGTCTACGTATCGTAGCAATAGAGTTCTTATGATTCTTAAAACGCGATATCGCATCTCATTTCTATGTTTCATGGTAAGATATAATATGATTTGCGAAGTGTTATGTATTCCTCGTCTACACTTCAAATGAATGTAAATGCGACACTTCCTTGCAAAGAAATAGCGTTTGCAGATGTCTAGGTATCGTAGCGATAGAGTTAGAATGCTTCTTAAAACGCGATATTGCATCTCATATCTATGATTCATGATAAGATATAATATTCAATGCGAAGTGTTATGCATTCGTCGTCTACGATTCAAATGAACGTAAATGCGACACTTCCTTGCAAGGAAATAGCGTTTGCAGATGTCTGCGTATCGAAGCAATAGAGATCAAATGCTTCTTAAATCGAGATATTGCATCTCATTTCTATGTTTCATGGTAAGATATAATATGATCTGCGAAGTGTCATGTATTCCTCGTCTACACTTCAAATGAATGTAAATGCGACACTTCCTTGCTAGGAAATAGCGTCTGCAGCTGTCTATGTATCGTAGCAATAGAGTTCAAATGCTTCTTAAAACGAGATATTGCATCTCATATCTATGTTTCATGATAAGATATAATATTCATTGCGAAGTGTTATGCATTCCTCGTCTAAGATTCAAATGAATGTAAGTGCGACACTTCCTTGCAAGGAAATAGCGTTTGCGGATGTCTACCTATCGTAGCAATAGAGTTCTAATGCTTCTTAATACGCGATGTCGCATCTCATTTCTATGTTTCATGATAAGATATAATATTCATTGCGAAGTGTTATGCATTCCTCGTCTACGATTCAAATGAATGTAAATGCGACACTTCCTTGCAAGGAAGTAGCGTTTGCAGATGTCTAGGTATCGTAGCAATAGAGTTCTAATGCTTCTTAAAACGCGATATCGCATCTCATTTCTATGTTTCATGGTAAGATATAATATGATTTGCGAAATGTCATGTATTCCTCGTCTACACTTCAAATGAATGTAAATGCGACACTTCCTTGCTAGGAAATAGCGTCTGCAGATGTCTAGGTATCATAGCAATAGAGTTCAAATGCTTCTTGAAACGAGATATTGCATCTCATATCTATGATTCATGATAAGATATAATATTCATTGCGAAGTGTTATGCATTCCTCGTATACGATTCGAATGAATGCAAATGTGACACTTCCTTGCAAGGAAATAGCGTTTGCAGATGTCTACTAATCGAAGCAATAGAGTTCAAATGCTTGCTAAAACGAGATATTGCATCTCATATCTATGTTTCATGAAGAGATATAATATTCATTGCGAAGTGTTATATATTCCTCGTCTACTCTTCAAATGAATGTAATTGCGACACTTCCTTGCTCGGAAATAGTGTCTGCAGATGTCTAGGCATCGTAGCGATAGCGTTCTAATGCTTCTTAAAACGCGATATCGCATCTCATTTCTATGTTTCATGGTAAGATATAATATGATTTGCGAATTGCTATGTATTCCTTGTCTGCACTTCAAATGAATGTAAATGCGACACTTCCTTGCAAGGGAATAGCGTTTGCAGATGTCTACGTATCGTAGCAATAGAGTTCTAATGCATCTTAAAACGCGATATCGCATCTCATATCTATGTTTCATGATAAGATATAATTTTCATTGCGGAGTGTTATGCATTCCTCGTATACGATTCAAATGAATGTGAATGCGATACTTCCTCGCTAGGAAATAGCGTTTGCAGATGTCTACGTATCGTAGCAGTAGCTTTCTAATGCTTCTTAAAACGCGATATCGCATCTCATTTCCATGTTTCATGGTAAGATATAATATGATTTGCGAAGTGTTATGTATTCCTCGTCTACACTTCAAGTGAATGTAAATGCGACACTTCCTAGCAAGGAAATAGCGTTTGCTGATGTCTACGTATCGAAGCAATAGATTTCAAATGCTTCTTAAAACGAGATATTGCATCTCGTATATATGATTCATGATAAGATATAATATTCATTGCGAAGTGTTATGCATTCCTCGTATACGATTCAAATGAATGCAAATGTGACACTTCCTTGCAAGGAAATAGCGTTTGCAGATGTCTACGTATCGAAGCAATAGAGTTCAAATGCTTGCTAAAACGAGATATTGCATCTCATATCTATGTTTTATGATAAGATATAATATGATTTGCGAAGTGTTATGTATTCCTCATCTATACTTCAAATGAATGTAAATGCGACACTTCCTTGCTAGGAAATAGCGTTTGCGGATGTCTACGTATCGAAGCAATATAGTTCAAATGCTTCTTAAAACGAGATATTGCATCTCATATCTATGTTTCATGATAAGATATAATATTCATTGCGAAGTGTTATATATTCCTCGTCTACACTTCAAGTGAATGTAAATGCGACACTTCCTAGCTAGGAAATAGCGTCTGCAGATGTCTAGGTATCATAGCAATAGAGTTCAAATGCTTCTTGAAACGAGATATTGCATCTCATATCTATGATTCATGATAAGATATAATATTCATTGCGAAGTGTTATGCATTCCTCGTATGCGATTCAAATGAATGCAAATGTGACACTTCCTTGCAAGGAAATAGCGTTTGCAGATGTCTACGTATCGACGCAATAGAGTTCAAATGCTTGCTAAAACGAGATATTGCATCTCATATCTATGTTTTATGATAAGATATAATATTCATTGCGAAGTGTATTGCATTCCTCGTCTACGATTCAAATGATTGTAAATGCGACACTTCCTTGCAAGGAAATAGCGTTTGCAGATATCTACGTATCCAAGCAATAGAGTTCAAATGCGTCTTAAAACGAGATATTGCATCTCATATCTATGTTTCACGATAAAATATAATATTCATTGCGAAGTGTTAAGCATTCCTCGCCTACGATTCAAATGAATGTAAAGTCGGCACTTCCTTGCAAGGAAATAGCGTTTGCAGATGTCTACGTATCGTAGCAAAAGAGTTTTTATGATTCTTAAAACGCGATATCGCATCTCATTTCTATTTTTCATGGTAAGATATAATATGATTTGCCAAGTGTTATGTATTCCTCGTCTACACTTCAAATGAATGTGAATGCCACACTTCCTCGCTAGGAAATAGCGTTTGCAGATGTCTACGTATCGTTGCAATAGAGTTCTTATGATTCTTAAAACGCGATATCGCATCTCATTTCTATGTTTCATGGTAAGATATAATATGATTTGCGAAGTGTTATGTATTCCTCGTCTACACTTCAAATGAAAGTAAATGCGACACTTCCTTGCAAAGAAATAGCGTTTGCAGATGTCTAGGTATCGTAGCGATAGAGTTAGAATGCTCCTTAAAACGCGATATTGCATCTCATATCTATGATTCATGATAAGATATAATATTCAATGCGAAGTGTTATGCATTCGTCGTCTACGATTCAAATGAACGTAAATGCGACACTTCCTTGCAAGGAAATAGCGTTTGCAGATGTCTGCGTATCGAAGCAATAGAGATCAAATGCTTCTTAAATCGAGATATTGCATCTCATTTCTATGTTTCATGGTAAGATATAATATTCAATGCGAAGTGTTATGCATTCGTCGTCTACGATTCAAATGAACGTAAATGCGACACTTCCTTGCAAGGAAATAGCGTTTGCAGATGTCTGCGTATCGAAGCAATAGAGATCAAATGCTTCTTAAATCGAGATATTGCATCTCATATCTATGTTTCATGATAAGATATAATATTCATTGCGAAGTGTTATGCATTCCTCGTCTACGATTCAAATGAATGTAAGTGCGACACTTCCTTGCAAGGAAATAGCGTTTGCGGATGTCTACCTATCGTAGCAATAGAGTTCTAATGCTTCTTAATACGCGATGTCGCATCTCATTTCTATGTTTCATGATAAGATATAATATTCATTGCGAAGTGTTATGCATTCCTCGTCTACGATTCAAATGAATGTAAATGCGACACTTCCTTGCAAGGAAGTAGCGTTTGCAGATGTCTAGGTATCGTAGCAATAGAGTTCTAATGCTTCTTAAAACGCGATATCGCATCTCATTTCTATGTTTCATGCTAAGATATAATATGATTTGCGAAGTGCTATGTATTCCTCGTCTACACTTCAAATGAATGTGAATGCGATACTTCCTCGCTAGGAAATAGCGTTTCCAGATGTCTACATATCGTAGCAATAGCTTTCTAATGCTTCTTAAAACGCGATATGGCATCTCATTTCTATGTTTCATGGTAAGATATAATATGATTTGCGAAGTGTCATGTATTCCTCGCCTACACTTCAAATAAATGTAAATGCGACACTTCCTTGCTAGGAAATAGCGTCTGCAGATGTCTAGGTATCATAGCAATAGAGTTCAAATGCTTCTTGAAACGAGATATTGCATCTCATATCTATGATTCATGATAAGATATAATATTCATTGCGAAGTGTTATGCATTCCTCGTATACGATTCAAATGAATGCAAATGTGACACTTCCTTGCAAGGAAATAGCGTTTGCAGATGTCTACGTATCGACGCAATAGAGTTCAAATGCTTGCTAAAACGAGATATTGCATCTCATATCTATGTTTTATGATAAGATATAATATTCATTGCGAAGTGTTATGCATTCCTCGTCTACGATTCAAATGATTGTAAATGCGACACTTCCTTGCAAGGAAATAGCGTTTGCAGATGTCTACGCATCCAAGCAATAGAGTTCAAATGCGTCTTAAAACGAGATATTGCATCTCATATCTATGTTTCACGATAAAATATAATATTCATTGCGAAGTGTTAAGCATTCCTCGCCTACGATTCAAATGAATGTAAAGTCGGCACTTCCTTGCCAGGAAATAGCGTTTGCAGATGTCTACGTATCGTAGCAAAAGAGTTTTTATGATTCTTAAAACGCGATATCGCATCCCATTTCTATGTTTCATGGTAAGATATCATATTCATTGCGAAGTGTTATGCATTCCTCGACTACGATTCAAATGAATGTAAA
The DNA here is from genome assembly GCF_050948175.1 of Xylocopa sonorina. NCBI lineage: Eukaryota > Metazoa > Arthropoda > Insecta > Hymenoptera > Apidae > Xylocopa > Xylocopa sonorina. The sequence goes on from NW_027490162.1 coordinate 118,499, forward strand.
TGCGACACTTCCTTGCAAGGAAATAGCGTTTGCAGATGTCTACGTATCGTAGCAATAGAGTTTTTATGATTCTTAAAACGCGATATCGCATCTCATTTCTATTTTTCATGGTAAGATATAATATGATTTGCCAAGTGTTATGTATTCCTCGTCTACACTTCAAATGAATGTGAATGCCACACTTCCTCGCTAGGAAATAGCGTTTGCAGATGTCTACGTATCGTAGCAATAGAGTTCTTATGATTCTTAAAACGCGATATCGCATCTCATTTCTATGTTTCATGGTAAGATATAATATGATTTGCGAAGTGTTATTTATTCCTCGTCTACACTTCAAATGAATGTAAATGCGACACTTCCTTGCAAAGAAATAGCGTTTGCAGATGTCTAGGTATCGTAGCGATAGAGTTAGAATGCTTCTTAAAACGCGATATTGCATCTCATATCTATGATTCATGATAAGATATAATATTCAATGCGAAGTGCTTTGCATTCGTCGTCTACGATTCAAATGAACGTAAATGCGACACTTCCTTGCAAGGAAATAGCGTTTGCAGATGTCTGCGTATCGAAGCAATAGAGATCAAATGCTTCTTAAATCGAGATATTGCATCTCATTTCTATGTTTCATGGTAAGATATAATATGATCTGCGAAGTGTCATGTATTCCTCGTCTACACTTCAAATGAATGTAAATGCGACACTTCCTTGCTAGGAAGTAGCGTCTGCAGCTGTCTAGGTATCGTAGCAATAGAGTTCAAATGCTTCTTAAAACGAGATATTGCATCTCATATCTATGTTTTATGATAAGATATAATATTCATTGCGAAGTGTTATGCATTCCTCGTCTACGATTCGAATGAATGTAAGTGCGACACTTCCTTGCAAGGAAATAGCGTTTGCGGATGTCTACCTATCGTAGAAATAGAGTTCTAATGCTTCTTAATACGCGATGTCGCATCTCATTTCTATGTTTCATGATAAGATATAATATTCATTGCGAAGTGTTATGCATTCCTCGTCTACGATTCAAATGAATGTAAATACGACACTTCCTTGCAAGGAAATAGCGTTTGCAGATGTCTAGGTATCGTAGCAATAGAGTTCTAATGCTTCTTAAAACGCGATATCGCAACTCATTTCTATGTTTCATGGTAAGATATAATATTCATTGCGTAGTGTTATGCATTCCTCGTCTACGATTCAAATGAATGTAAATGCGACACTTCCTTGCAAGGAAATAGCTTTTGCAGATGTCTAGGTATCGTAGCAATAGAGTTCTAATGCTTCTTAAAACGCGATATCGCATCTCAATTCTATGTTTCATGGTAAGATATAATATGATTTGCGAAGGGTTATGTATTCCTCGTCTACACTTCAAATGAATGTGAATGCGACACTTCCTCGCTAGGAAATAGCGTTTGCAGATGTCTACGTATCGTAGCAATAGATTTCTAATGCTTCTTGAAAGGAGATATTGCATCTCATATCTATGCTTCATGATAAGATATAATGTTCATTGCGAAGTGTTAAGCATTCCTCGCCTACGATTCAAATGAATGTAAAGTCGGCACCTCCTTGCAAGGAAATAGCGTTTGCAGATGTCTACGTATCGTAGCAATAGAGTTTTTATGATTCTTAAAACGCGATATCGCATCCCATTACTATGTTTCATGGTAAGATATAATATTCATTGCGAAGTGTTAAGCATTCCTCGCCTACGATTCAAATGAATGTAAAGTCGGCACTTCCTTGCAAGGAAATAGCGTTTGCAGATGTCTACGTATCGTAGCAGTAGAGTTTTTATGATTCTTAAAACGCGATATCGCATCCCATTAATATGTTTCATGGTAAGATATAATATGATTTGCGAAGTGTTATGTATTCCTCGTCTACACTTCAAATGAATGTGAATGCCACACTTCCACGCTAGGAAATAGCGTTTTCAGATGTCTACGTATCGTAGCAATAGAGATCTTATGACTCTTAAAACGCGATATCGCATCTCATTTCTATGTTTCATGGTAAGATATAATATGATTTGCGAAGTGTTATGTATTCCTCGTCTACACTTCAAATGAATGTAAATGCGACACTTCCTTGCAAGGAAATAGCGTTTGCAGATGTCTACGTATCGTAGCAATAGAGTTTTTATGATTCTTAAAACTCGATATCGCATCTCATTTCTATATTTCACGGTAAGATATAATATGATTTGCGAAGTGTTATGTATTCCTCGTCTACATTCCAAATGATTGTGAATGCGACACTTCCTTGCAAGGAAATAGCGTTTGCAGATGTCTACGTATCGTAGCAATGGAGTTCTTATGATTCTTAAAACGCGATATCGCATCTCAATTCTATGTTTCATGGTAAGATACAATATGATTTGCGAAGTGTTATGCATTCCTCGTCTACACTTCAAATGAATGTAATGCGACACATCCTTGCAAAGAAATAGCGTTTGCAGATGTCTACGTATCGTAGCAATAGATTCCTAATGCTTCTTAAAACGCGATATCGCATCTCATTTCTATGTTTCATGGTAAGTTATAACATGATTTGCGAAGTGTTATGTATTCCTCGTCTACACTTCAAATGAATGTGAATGCGATACTTCCTCGCTAGGAAATAGCGTTTGCAGATGTCTACGTATCGTAGCAATAGCTTTCAGATTCTTCTTAAAACGCGATATGGCATCTCATTTCTATGTTTCATGGTAAGATATAATATGATTTGCGAAGTGTCATGTATTCCTCGTCTACACTTCAAATGAATGTAAATGCGACACTTCCTTGCTAGGAAATAGCGTCTGCAGATGTCTAGGTATCATAGCAATAGAGTTCAAATGCTTCTTGAAACGAGATATTGCATCTCATATCTATGATTCATGATAAGATATAATATTCATTGCGAAGTGTTATGCATTCCTCGTATACGATTCAAATGAATGCAAATGTGACACTTCCTTGCAAGGAAATAGCGTTTGCAGATGTCTACGTATCGAAGCAATAGAGTTCAAATGCTTGCTAAAACGAGATATTGCATCTCATATCTATGTTTCATGATAAGATATAAAATTCATTGCGAAGTGTTATATATTCCTCGTCTACTCTTCAAATGAATGTAAATGCGACACTTCCTTGCTAGGAAATAGTGTCTGCAGATGTCTAGGTGTCGTAGCGATAGAGTTCTAATGCTTCTAAAAACGCGATATCGCATGGCATTTCTATGTTTCATGGTAAGATATAATATGATTTGCGAAGTGTTATGTATTCCTCGTCTACACTTCAAATGAATGTAAATGCGACACTTCCTTGCTAGGAAATAGCGTTTGCAGATGTCTACGTATCGAAGCAATAGAGTTCAAATGCTTCTTAAAACGAGGTATTGCATCTCATATCTATGTTTCATGATAAGATATAATATTCACTGCGAAGTGTTATGCATTCCTCGTCTACGATTCAAATGAATGTAAATGCGACACTTCCTTGCTAGGAAATAGCGTCTGCAGGTGTCTAGGTATCGCAGCAGTAGCTTTCTAATGCTTCTTAAAACGCGATATCGCATCTCATTTCTATGTTCCATGGTAAGATATAATATGATTTGCGAAGTGTTATGTATTCCTCGTCTACACTTCAAGTGAATGTAAATGCGACACTTCCTAGCAAGGAAATAGCGTTTGCAGATGTCTACGTATCGAAGCAATAGAGTTCAAATGCTTCTTAAAACGAGATATTGCATCTCATATCTATGTTTCATGATAAGATATAATATTCATTGCGAAGTGTTATGCATTCCTCGTCTACGATTCAAATGAATGTAAATGCGACACTTCCTTGCAAGGAAATAGCGTTTACAGATGTCTACCTATCGTAGCAATAGAGTTCTAATGCTTCTTAAAACGCGATATCGCATCTCATTTCTATGTTTCATGGTAAGATATAATATGATTTGCGAAGTGTTATGTATTCCTCGTCTACACTTCAAATGAATGTAAATGCGACACTTCCTTGCAAAGAAATAGCGTTTGCAGATGTCTACGAATCGTAGCAATAGATTCCTAATGCTTCTTAAAACGCGATATCGCATCTCATTTCTATGTTTCATGGTAAGATATAATATGATTTGCGAAGTGTTATGTATTCCTCGTCTACAATTCAAATGAATGTAATTGCGACTCTTCCTTGCTCGGAAATAGTGTCTGCAGATGTCTAGGCATCGCAGCGATAGCGTTCTAATGCTTCTTAAAACGCGATATCGCATCACATTTCTATTTTTCATGGTAAGATATAATATTATTTGCGAAGTGTTATGTATTCCTCGTCTGCACTTCAAATGAATGTAAATGCGACACTTCCTTGCAAGGGAATTGCGTTTGCATACGTCTACGTATCGTAGCAATAGAGTTCTTATGATTCTTAAAACGAGATATTGCATCTCATATCTATGTTTCATGATAAGATATAATATTCATTGCGAAGTGTTATGCATTCCACGTCTACGATTCAAATGAATGTAAATGCGACACTTCCTTGCAAGGAAATAGCGTTTACAGATGTCTACCTATCGTAGCAATAGAGTCCTAATGCTTCTTAAAACGCGATATCGCATCTCATTTCTATGTTTCATGGTAAGATATAATATGATTTGCGAAGTGTTATGCATTCCTCGTCTACACTTCAAATGAATGTAAATGCGACACTTTCTTGCAAAGAAATAGCGTTTGCAGATGTCTACGTATCGTAGCAATAGAATCCTAATGCTTCTTAAAACGCGATATCGCATCTCATTTCTATGTTTCATGGTAAGATATAATATGATTTGCGAAGTGTTATGTATTCCTCGTCTACACTTCAAGTGAATGTAATTGCGACACTTCCTAGCAAGGAAATAGCGTTTGCAGATGTCTGCGTATCGAAGCAATAGAGTTCAAATGCTTCTTAAAACGAGATATTGCATCTCATATCTATGTTTCATGATAAGATATAATATTCATTGCGAAGTGTTATGCATTCCTCGTCTACGATTCAAATGAATGTAAATGCGACACTTCCTTGCAAGGAACTAGCGTTTACAGATGTCTACCTATCGTAGCAATAGAGTTCTAATGCTTCTTAAAACGCGATATCGCATCTCATTTCTATGTTTCATGGTAAGATATAATATGATTTGCGAAGTGTTATGTATTCCTCGTCTACACTTCAAATGAATGTAAATGCGACACTTCCTTGCAAAGAAATAGCGTTTGCAGATGTCTACGTATCGTAGCAATAGAATCCTAATGCTTCTTAAAACGCGATATCGCATCTCATTTCTATGTTTCATGGTAAGATATAATATGATTTGCGAAGTGTTATGTATTCCTCGTCTACACTTTAAATGAATGTAAATGCGACTCTTCCTTGCTAGGAAATAGCGTTTGCAGATGTCTACGTATCGAAGCAATAGAGTTCAAATGCTTCTTATAACGAGATATTGCATCTCATATCTATGTTTCATGATAAGATATAATATTCACTGCGAAGTGTTATGCATTCCTCGTCTACGATTCAAATGAATGTAAATGCGACACTTCCTTGCTAGGAAATAGCGTCTGCAGATGTCTAGGTATCGTAGCAATAGAGTTCAAATGCTTCTTAAAACGAGATATTGCATCTCATATCTATGTTTCATGATAAGATATAATATTCATTGCGAAGTGTTATGCATTCCACGTCTACGATTCAAATGAATGTAAATGCGACACTTCCTTGCAAGGAAATAGCGTTTACAGATGTCTACCTATCGTAGCAATAGAGTCCTAATGCTTCTTAAAACGCGATATCGCATCTCATTTCTATGTTTCATGGTAAGATATAATATGATTTGCGAAGTGTTATGCATTCCTTGTCTACACTTCAAATGAATGTAAATGCGACACTTCCTTGCAAAGAAATAGCGTTTGCAGATGTCTACGTATCGTAGCAATAGAATCCTAATGCTTCTTAAAACGCGATATCGCATCTCATTTCTATGTTTCATGGTAAGATATAATATGATTTGCGAAGTGTTATGTATTCCTCGTCTACACTTCAAGTGAATGTAAATGCGACACTTCCTAGCAAGGAAATAGCGTTTGCAGATGTCTACGTATCGAAGCAATAGAGTTCAAATGCTTCTTAAAACGAGATATTGCATCTCATATCTATGTTTCACGATAAGATATAATATTCATTGCGAAGTGTTATGCATTCCTCGTCTACGATTCAAATGAATGTAAATGCGACACTTCCTTGCAAGGAAATAGCGTTTACAGATGTCTACCTATCGTAGTAATAGAGTTCTAATGCTTCTTAAAACGCGATATCGCATCTCATTTCTATGTTTCATGGTAAGATATAATATGATTTGCGAAGTGTTATGTATTCCTCGTCTACACTTCAAATGAATGTAAATGCGACACTTCCTTGCAAAGAAATAGCGTTTGCAGATGTCTACGTATCGTAGCAATAGAATCCTAATGCTTCTTAAAACGCGATATCGCATCTCATTTCTATGTTTCATGGTAAGATATAATATGATTTGCGAAGTGTTATGTATTCCTCGTCTACACTTCAAATGAATGTAAATGCGACACTTCCTTGCTAGGAAATAGCGTTTGCAGATGTCTACGTATCGAAGCAATAGAGTTCAAATGCTTCTTAAAACGAGATATTGCATCTCATATCTATGTTTCATGATAAGATATAATATTCACTGCGAATTGTTATGCATTCCTCGTCTACGATTCAAATGAATGTAAATGCGACACTTTCTTGCTAGGAAATAGCGTCTGCAGATGTCTAGGTATCGTAGCAATAGAGTTCAAATGCTTCTTAAAACGAGATATTGCATCTCATATCTATGTTTCATGATAAGATATAATATTCATTGCGAAGTGTTATGCATTCCTCGTCTACGATTCAAATGAATGTAAATGCGACACTTCCTTGCAAAGAAATAGCGTTTGCAGATGTCTACGTATCGTAGCAATAGAATCCTAATGCTTCTTAAAACGCGATATCGCATCTCATTTCTATGTTTCATGGTAAGATATAATATGATTTGCGAAGTGTTATGTATTCCTCGTCTACACTTCAAATGAATGTAAATGCGACTCTTCCTTGCTAGGAAATAGCGTTTGCAGATGTCTACGTATCGAAGCAATAGAGTTCAAATGCTTCTTATAACGAGATATTGCCTCTCATATCTATGTTTCATGATAAGATATAATATTCACTGCGAAGTGTTATGCATTCCTCGTCTACGATTCAAATGAATGTAAATGCGACACTTCCTTGCTAGGAAATAGCGTCTGCAGATATCTAGGTATCGTAGCAATAGAGTTCAAATGCTTCTTAAAACGAGATATTGCATCTCATATCTATGTTTCATGATAAGATATAATATTCATTGCGAAGTGTTATGCATTCCACGTCTACGATTCAAATGAATGTAAATGCGACACTTCCTTGCAAGGAAATAGCGTTTACAGATGTCTACCTATCGTAGCAATAGAGTTCTAATGCTTCTTAAAACGCGATATCGCATCTCATTTCTATGTTTCATGGTAAGATATAATATGATTTGCGAAGTGTTATGTATTCCTCGTCTACACTTCAAATGAATGTGAATGCCACACTTCCTCGCTAGGAAATAGCGTTTGCAGATGTCTACGTATCGCAGCAATAGAGTTCTTATGATTCTTAAAACGCGATATCGCATCTCATATCTATGTTTCATGGTAAGATGTAATATGATTTGCGAAGTGTTATGTATTCCTCGTCTACACTTCAAATGAATGTAAATGCGACACATCCTTGCAAACAAATAGCGTTTGCAGATGTCTACGTATCGAAGCAATAGAGTTCTTATGCTTCTTAAAACACGATATCGCATCTCATTTCTATATTTCACGGTAAGATATAATATGATTTGCGAAGTGTTATGTATTTCTCGTCTACACTCCAAATGATTGTGAATGCGACACTTCCTTGCTAGGAAATAGCGTCTGCAGATGTCTAGGTATCGTAGCAATAGAGTTCAAATGCTTCTTAAAACGAGATACTGCATCTCATATCTATGTTTCATGATAAGATATAATATTCATTGCGAAGTGTTATGCATTCCTCGTCTACGATTCAAATGAATGTAAGTGCGACACTTCCTTGCAAGGAAGTAGCGTTTGCAGATGTCTAGGTATCGTAGCAATAGAGTTCTAATGCTTCTTAAAACGCGATACCGCATCTCATTTCTATGTTTCATGGTAAGATATAATATGATTTGCGAAGTGTTATGTATTCCTCGTCTACACTTCAAATGAATGTAATGCGACACTTCCTTGCAAAGAAATAGCGTTTGCAGATGTCTACGTATCGTAGCAATAGATTCCTAATGCTTCTTAAAACGCGATATCGCATCTCATTTCTATGTTTCATGGTAAGTTATAACATGATTTGCGAAGTGTTATGTATTCCTCGTCTACACTTCAAATGAATGTGAATGCGATACTTCCTCGCTAGGAAATAGCGTTTGCAGATGTCTACGTATCGTAGCAATAGCTTTCAGATTCTTCTTAAAACGCGATATGGCATCTCATTTCTATGTTTCATGGTAAGATATAATATGATTTGCGAAGTGTCATGTATTCCTCGTCTACACTTCAAATGAATGTAAATGCGACACTTCCTTGCTAGGAAATAGCGTCTGCAGATGTCTAGGTATCATAGCAATAGAGTTCAAATGCTTCTTGAAACGAGATATTGCATCTCATATCTATGATTCATGATAAGATATAATATTCATTGCGAAGTGTTATGCATTCCTCGTATACGATTCAAATGAATGCAAATGTGACACTTCCTTGCAAGGAAATAGCGTTTGCAGATGTCTACGTATCGAAGCAATAGAGTTCAAATGCTTGCTAAAACGAGATATTGCATCTCATATCTATGTTTTATGATAAGATATAATATTCATTGCGTAGTGTTATGCATTCCCCGTCTACGATTCAAATGATTGTAAATGCGACACTTCCTTGCAAGGAAATAACGTTTGCAGATGTCTACGTATCGAAGCAATAGAGTTCAAATGCTTCTTAAAACGAGATATTTCATCTCATATCTATGTTTCATGATAAGATATAAAATTCATTGCGAAGTGTTATATATTCCTCGTCTACTCTTCAAATGAATGTAAATGCGACACTTCCTTGCTAGGAAATAGTGTCTGCAGATGTCTAGGTGTCGTAGCGATAGAGTTCTAATGCTTCTAAAAACGCGATATCGCATGGCATTTCTATGTTTCATGGTAAGATATAATATGATTTGCGAAGTGTTATGTATTCCTCGTCTACACTTCAAATGAATGTAAATGCGACACTTCCTTGCTAGGAAATAGCGTTTGCAGATGTCTACGTATCGAAGCAATAGAGTTCAAATGCTTCTTAAAACGAGGTATTGCATCTCATATCTATGTTTCATGATAAGATATAATATTCACTGCGAAGTGTTATGCATTCCTCGTCTACGATTCAAATGAATGTAAATGCGACACTTCCTTGCTAGGAAATAGCGTCTGCAGATGTCTAGGTATCGCAGCAGTAGCTTTCTAATGCTTCTTAAAACGCGATATCGCATCTCATTTCTATGTTTCATGGTAAGATATAATATGATTTGCGAAGTGTTATGTATTCCTCGTCTACACTTCAAATGAATGTAAATGCGACACTTCCTTGCAAAGAAATAGCGTTTGCAGATGTCTACGTATCGTAGCAATAGAATCCTAATGCTTCTTAAAACGCGATATCGCATCTCATTTCTATGTTTCATGGTAAGATATAATATGATTTGCGAAGTGTTATGTATTCCTCGTCTACACTTTAAATGAATGTAAATGCGACTCTTCCTTGCTAGGAAATAGCGTTTGCAGATGTCTACGTATCGAAGCAATAGAGTTCAAATGCTTCTTATAACGAGATATTGCATCTCATATCTATGTTTCATGATAAGATATAATATTCACTGCGAAGTGTTATGCATTCCTCGTCTACGATTCAAATGAATGTAAATGCGACACTTCCTTGCTAGGAAATAGCGTCTGCAGATGTCTAGGTATCGTAGCAATAGAGTTCAAATGCTTCTTAAAACGAGATATTGCATCTCATATCTATGTTTCATGATAAGATATAATATTCATTGCGAAGTGTTATGCATTCCACGTCTACGATTCAAATGAATGTAAATGCGACACTTCCTTGCAAGGAAATAGCGTTTACAGATGTCTACCTATCGTAGCAATAGAGTCCTAATGCTTCTTAAAACGCGATATCGCATCTCATTTCTATGTTTCATGGTAAGATATAATATGATTTGCGAAGTGTTATGCATTCCTTGTCTACACTTCAAATGAATGTAAATGCGACACTTCCTTGCAAAGAAATAGCGTTTGCAGATGTCTACGTATCGTAGCAATAGAATCCTAATGCTTCTTAAAACGCGATATCGCATCTCATTTCTATGTTTCATGGTAAGATATAATATGATTTGCGAAGTGTTATGTATTCCTCGTCTACACTTCAAGTGAATGTAAATGCGACACTTCCTAGCAAGGAAATAGCGTTTGCAGATGTCTACGTATCGAAGCAATAGAGTTCAAATGCTTCTTAAAACGAGATATTGCATCTCATATCTATGTTTCACGATAAGATATAATATTCATTGCGAAGTGTTATGCATTCCTCGTCTACGATTCAAATGAATGTAAATGCGACACTTCCTTGCAAGGAAATAGCGTTTACAGATGTCTACCTATCGTAGTAATAGAGTTCTAATGCCTCTTAAAACGCGATATCGCATCTCATTTCTATGTTTCATGGTAAGATATAATATGATTTGCGAAGTGTTATGTATTCCTCGTCTACACTTCAAATGAATGTAAATGCGACACTTCCTTGCAAAGAAATAGCGTTTGCAGATGTCTACGTATCGTAGCAATAGAATCCTAATGCTTCTTAAAACGCGATATCGCATCTCATTTCTATGTTTCATGGTAAGATATAATATGATTTGCGAAGTGTTATGTATTCCTCGTCTACACTTCAAATGAATGTAAATGCGACACTTCCTTGCTAGGAAATAGCGTTTGCAGATGTCTACGTATCGAAGCAATAGAGTTCAAATGCTTCTTAAAACGAGATATTGCATCTCATATCTATGTTTCATGATAAGATATAATATTCACTGCGAATTGTTATGCATTCCTCGTCTACGATTCAAATGAATGTAAATGCGACACTTTCTTGCTAGGAAATAGCGTCTGCAGATGTCTAGGTATCGTAGCAATAGAGTTCAAATGCTTCTTAAAACGAGATATTGCATCTCATACCTATGTTTCATGATAAGATATAATATTCGTTGCGAAGTTTTATGCATTCCTCGTCTACGATTCAAATGAATGTAAATGCGACACTTCCTTGCAGGGAAATAGCGTTTGCAGATGTCTACGTATCGTAGCAGTAGCTTTCTAATGCTTCTTAAAACGCGATATCGCATCTCATTTCTATGTTTCATGGTAAGATATAATATGATTTGCGAAGTGTTATGTATTCCTCGTCTACACTTCAAATGAATGTAAATGCGACACTTCCTTGCAAAGAAATAGCGTTTGCAGATGTCTACGTATCGTAGCAATAGAATCCTAATGCTTCTTAAAACGCGATATCGCATCTCATTTCTATGTTTCATGGTAAGATATAATATGATTTGCGAAGTGTTATGTATTCCTCGTCTACACTTCAAATGAATGTAAATGCGACTCTTCCTTGCTAGGAAATAGCGTTTGCAGATGTCTACGTATCGAAGCAATAGAGTTCAAATGCTTCTTATAACGAGATATTGCCTCTCATATCTATGTTTCATGATAAGATATAATATTCACTGCGAAGTGTTATGCATTCCTCGTCTACGATTCAAATGAATGTAAATGCGACACTTCCTTGCTAGGAAATAGCGTCTGCAGATATCTAGGTATCGTAGCAATAGAGTTCAAATGCTTCTTAAAACGAGATATTGCATCTCATATCTATGTTTCATGATAAGATATAATATTCATTGCGAAGTGTTATGCATTCCACGTCTACGATTCAAATGAATGTAAATGCGACACTTCCTTGCAAGGAAATAGCGTTTACAGATGTCTACCTATCGTAGCAATAGAGTTCTAATGCTTCTTAAAACGCGATATCGCATCTCATTTCTATGTTTCATGGTAAGATATAATATGATTTGCGAAGTGTTATGTATTCCTCGTCTACACTTCAAATGAATGTGAATGCCACACTTCCTCGCTAGGAAATAGCGTTTGCAGATGTCTACGTATCGCAGCAATAGAGTTCTTATGATTCTTAAAACGCGATATCGCATCTCATATCTATGTTTCATGGTAAGATGTAATATGATTTGCGAAGTGTTATGTATTCCTCGTCTACACTTCAAATGAATGTAAATGCGACACATCCTTGCAAACAAATAGCGTTTGCAGATGTCTACGTATCGAAGCAATAGAGTTCTTATGCTTCTTAAAACACGATATCGCATCTCATTTCTATATTTCACGGTAAGATATAATATGATTTGCGAAGTGTTATGTATTTCTCGTCTACACTCCAAATGATTGTGAATGCGACACTTCCTTGCTAGGAAATAGCGTCTGCAGATGTCTAGGTATCGTAGCAATAGAGTTCAAATGCTTCTTAAAACGAGATACTGCATCTCATATCTATGTTTCATGATAAGATATAATATTCATTGCGAAGTGTTATGCATTCCTCGTCTACGATTCAAATGAATGTAAGTGCGACACTTCCTTGCAAGGAAGTAGCGTTTGCAGATGTCTAGGTATCGTAGCAATAGAGTTCTAATGCTTCTTAAAACGCGATACCGCATCTCATTTCTATGTTTCATGGTAAGATATAATATGATTTGCGAAGTGTTATGTATTCCTCGTCTACACTTCAAATGAATGTAATGCGACACTTCCTTGCAAAGAAATAGCGTTTGCAGATGTCTACGTATCGTAGCAATAGATTCCTAATGCTTCTTAAAACGCGATATCGCATCTCATTTCTATGTTTCATGGTAAGTTATAACATGATTTGCGAGGTGTTATGTATTCCTCGTCTACACTTCAAATGAATGTGAATGCGATACTTCCTCGCTAGGAAATAGCGTTTGCAGATGTCTACGTATCGTAGCAATAGCTTTCAGATTCTTCTTAAAACGCGATATGGCATCTCATTTCTATGTTTCATGGTAAGATATAATATGATTTGCGAAGTGTCATGTATTCCTCGTCTACACTTCAAATGAATGTAAATGCGACACTTCCTTGCTAGGAAATAGCGTCTGCAGATGTCTAGGTATCATAGCAATAGAGTTCAAATGCTTCTTGAAACGAGATATTGCATCTCATATCTATGATTCATGATAAGATATAATATTCATTGCGAAGTGTTATGCATTCCTCGTATACGATTCAAATGAATGCAAATGTGACACTTCCTTGCAAGGAAATAGCGTTTGCAGATGTCTACGTATCGAAGCAATAGAGTTCAAATGCTTGCTAAAACGAGATATTGCATCTCATATCTATGTTTTATGATAAGATATAATATTCATTGCGTAGTGTTATGCATTCCCCGTCTACGATTCAAATGATTGTAAATGCGACACTTCCTTGCAAGGAAATAACGTTTGCAGATGTCTACGTATCGAAGCAATAGAGTTCAAATGCTTCTTAAAACGAGATATTGCATCTCATATCTATGTTTCATGATAAGATATAAAATTCATTGCGAAGTGTTATATATTCCTCGTCTACTCTTCAAATGAATGTAAATGCGACACTTCCTTGCTAGGAAATAGTGTCTGCAGATGTCTAGGTGTCGTAGCGATAGAGTTCTAATGCTTCTAAAAACGCGATATCGCATGGCATTTCTATGTTTCATGGTAAGATATAATATGATTTGCGAAGTGTTATGTATTCCTCGTCTACACTTCAAATGAATGTAAATGCGACACTTCCTTGCTAGGAAATAGCGTTTGCAGATGTCTACGTATCGAAGCAATAGAGTTCAAATGCTTCTTAAAACGAGGTATTGCATCTCATATCTATGTTTCATGATAAGATATAATATTCACTGCGAAGTGTTATGCATTCCTCGTCTACGATTCAAATGAATGTAAATGCGACACTTCCTTGCTAGGAAATAGCGTCTGCAGATGTCTAGGTATCGCAGCAGTAGCTTTCTAATGCTTCTTAAAACGCGATATCGCATCTCATTTCTATGTTTCATGGTAAGATATAATATGATTTGCGAAGTGTTATGTATTCCTCGTCTACACTTCAAGTGAATGTAACTGCGACACTTCCTGGCAAGGAAATAGCGTTTGCAGATATCTACGTATCGAAGCAATAGAGTTCAAATGCTTCTTAAAACGAGATATTGCATCTCATATCTATGTTTCATGATAAGATATAATATTCATTGCGAAGTGTTATGCATTCCTCGTCTACGATTCAAGTGAATGTAAATGCGACACTTCCTTGCAAGGAAATAGCGTTTACAGATGTCTACCTATCGTAGCAATAGATTCCTAATGCTTCTTAAAACGCGATATCGCATCTCATTTCTATGTTTCATGGTAAGTTATAACATGATTTGCGAAGTGTTATGTATTCCTCGTCTACACTTCAAATGAATGTGAATGCGATACTTCCTCGCTAGGAAATAGCGTTTGCAGATGTCTACGTATCGTAGCAATAGCTTTCAGATTCTTCTTAAAACGCGATATGGCATCTCATTTCTATGTTTCATGGTAAGATATAATATGATTTGCGAAGTGTCATGTATTCCTCGTCTACACTTCAAATGAATGTAAATGCGACACTTCCTTGCTAGGAAATAGAGTCTGCAGATGTCTAGGTATCATAGCAATAGAGTTCAAATGCTTCTTGAAACGAGATATTGCATCTCATATCTATGATTCATGATAAGATATAATATTCATTGCGAAGTGTTATGCATTCCTCGTCTACGATTCAAGTGAATGTAAATGCGACACTTCCTTGCAAGGAAATAGCGTTTACAAATGTCTACCTATCGTAGCAATAGATTCCTAATGCTTCTTAAAACGCGATATCGCATCTCATTTCTATGTTTCATGGTAAGTTATAACATGATTTGCGAAGTGTTATGTATTCCTCGTCTACACTTCAAATGAATGTGAATGCGATACTTCCTCGCTAGGAAATAGCGTTTGCAGATGTCTACGTATCGTAGCAATAGCTTTCAGATTCTTCTTAAAACGCGATATGGCATCTCATTTCTATGTTTCATGGTAAGATATAATATGATTTGCGAAGTGTCATGTATTCCTCGTCTACACTTCAAATGAATGTAAATGCGACACTTCCTTGCTAGGAAATAGCGTCTGCAGATGTCTAGGTATCATAGCAATAGAGTTCAAATGCTTCTTGAAACGAGATATTGCATCTCATATCTATGATTCATGATAAGATATAATATTCATTGCGAAGTGTTATGCATTCCTCGTATACGATTCAAATGAATGCAAATGTGACACTTCCTTGCAAGGAAATAGCGTTTGCAGATGTCTACGTATCGAAGCAATAGAGTTCAAATGCTTGCTAAAACGAGATATTGCATCTCATATCTATGTTTTATGATAAGATATAATATTCATTGCGTAGTGTTATGCATTCCCCGTCTACGATTCAAATGATTGTAAATGCGACACTTCCTTGCAAGGAAATAGCGTTTGCAGATGTCTACGTATCGAAGCAATAGAGTTCAAATGCTTCTTAAAACGAGATATTGCATCTCATATCTATGTTTCATGATAAGATATAAAATTCATTGCGAAGTGTTATATATTCCTCGTCTACTCTTCAAATGAATGTAAATGCGACACTTCCTTGCTAGGAAATAGTGTCTGCAGATGTCTAGGTGTCGTAGCGATAGAGTTCTAATGCTTCTAAAAACGCGATATCGCATCTCATTTCTATGTTTCATGGTAAGATATAATATGATTTGCGAAGTGTTATGTATTCCTCGTCTACACTTCAAGTGAATGTAACTGCGACACTTCCTAGCAAGGAAATAGCGTTTGCAGATGTCTACGTATCGAAGCAATAGAGTTCAAATGCTTCTTAAAACGAGGTATTGCATCTCATATCTATGTTTCATGATAAGATATAATATTCACTGCGAAGTGTTATGCATTCCTCGTCTACGATTCAAATGAATGTAAATGCGACACTTCCTTCCTAGGAAATAGCGTCTGCAGATGTCTAGGTATCGCAGCAGTAGCTTTCTAATGCTTCTTAAAACGCGATATCGCATCTCATTTCTATGTTTCATGGTAAGATATAATATGATTTGCGAAGTGTTATGTATTCCTCGTCTACACTTCAAGTGAATGTAACTGCGACACTTCCTAGCAAGGAAATAGCGTTTGCAGATGTCTACGTATCGAAGCAATAGAGTTCAAATGCTTCTTAAAACGAGATATTGCATCTCATATCTATGTTTCATGGTAAGATATAATATTCATTGCGAAGTGTTATGCATTCCTCGTCTACGATTCAAATGAATGTAAATGCGACACTTCCTTGCAAAGAAATAGCGTTTGCAGATGTCTACGAATCGTAGCAATAGATTCCTAATGCTTCTTAAAACGCGATATCGCATCTCATTTCTATGTTTCATGGTAAGATATAATATGATTTGCGAAGTGTTATGTATTCCTCGTCTACACTTCAAATGAATGTAATTGCGACTCTTCCTTGCTCGGAAATAGTGTCTGCAGATGTCTAGGCATCGCAGCGATAGCGTTCTAATGCTTCTTAAAACGCGATATCGCATCACATTTCTATGTTTCATGGTAAGATATAATATTATTTGCGAAGTGTTGTGTATTCCTCGTCTGCACTTCAAATGAATGTAAATGAGACACTTCCTTGCAAGGGAATTGCGTTTGCATACGTCTACGTATCGTAGCAATAGAGTTCTTACGATTCTTAAAACGAGATATTGCATCTCATATCTATGTTTCATGATAAGATATAATATTCACTGCGAAGTGTTATGCATTCCTCGTATACGATTCAAATGAATGTGAATGCGATACTTCCTCGCTAGGAACTAGCGTTTGCAGATGTCTACGTATCGTAGCAGTAGCTTTCTAATGCTTCTTAAAACGCGATATCGCATCTAATTTCTATGTTTCATGGTAAGGTATAATATGATTTGCGAAGTGTTATGTATTCCTCGTCTACACTTCAAGTGAATATAAATGCGACACTTCCTAGCAAGGAAATAGCGTTTGCAGATGCCTGCGTATCGAAGCAATAGAGTTCAAATGCTTCTTAAAACGAGATATTGCATCTCATATCTATGTTTCATGATAAGATATAAAATTCATTGCGAAGTGTTATATATTCCTCGTCTACTCTTCAAATGAATGTAAATGCGACACTTCCTTGCTAGGAAATAGTGTCTGCAGATGTCTAGGTGTCGTAGCGATAGAGTTCTAATGCTTCTAAAAACGCGATATCGCATCTCATTTCTATGTTTCATGGTAAGATATAATATGATTTGCGAAGTGTTATGTATTCCTCGTCTGCACTTCAAATGAATGTAAATGAGACACTTCCTTGCAAGGGAATTGCGTTTGCATACGTCTACGTATCGTAGCAATAGAGTTCTTATGATTCTTAAAACGAGATATTGCATCTCATATCTATGTTTCATGGTAAGATATAATATTCATTGCGAAGTGTTATGCATTCCTCGTCTACGATTCAAATGAATGTAAATGCGACACTTCCTTGCAAAGAAATAGCGTTTGCAGATGTCTACGTATCGTAGCAATAGCTTTCAGATTCTTCTTAAAACGCGATATGGCATCTCATTTCTATGTTTCATGGTAAGATATAATATGATTTGCGAAGTGTCATGTATTCCTCGTCTACACTTCAAATGAATGTAAATGCGACACTTCCTTGCTAGGAAATAGCGTCTGCAGATGTCTAGGTATCATAGCAATAGAGTTCAAATGCTTCTTGAAACGAGATATTGCATCTCATATCTATGATTCATGATAAGATATAATATTCATTGCGAAGTGTTATGCATTCCTCGTATACGATTCAAATGAATGCAAATGTGACACTTCCTTGCAATGAAATAGCGTTTGCAGATGTCTACGTATCGAAGCAATAGAGTTCAAATGCTTGCTAAAACGAGATATTGCATCTCATATCTATGTTTTATGATAAGATATAATATTCATTGCGTAGTGTTATGCATTCCCCGTCTACGATTCAAATGATTGTAAATGCGACACTTCCTTGCAAGGAAATAGCGTTTGCAGATGTCTACGTATCGAAGCAATAGAGTTCAAATGCTTCTTAAAACGAGATATTGCATCTCATATCTATGTTTCATGATAAGATATAAAATTCATTGCGAAGTGTTATATATTCCTCGTCTACTCTTCAAATGAATGTAAATGCGACACTTCCTTGCTAGGAAATAGTGTCTGCAGATGTCTAGGTGTCGTAGCGATAGAGTTCTAATGCTTCTAAAAACGCGATATCGCATGGCATTTCTATGTTTCATGGTAAGATATAATATGATTTGCGAAGTGTTATGTATTCCTCGTCTACACTTCAAATGAATGTAAATGCGACACTTCCTTGCTAGGAAATAGCGTTTGCAGATGTCTACGTATCGAAGCAATAGAGTTCAAATGCTTCTTAAAACGAGGTATTGCATCTCATATCTATGTTTCATGATAAGATATAATATTCACTGCGAAGTGTTATGCATTCCTCGTCTACGATTCAAATGAATGTAAATGCGACACTTCCTTCCTAGGAAATAGCGTCTGCAGATGTCTAGGTATCGCAGCAGTAGCTTTCTAATGCTTCTTAAAACGCGATATCGCATCTCATTTCTATGTTTCATGGTAAGATATAATATGATTTGCGAAGTGTTATGTATTCCTCGTCTACACTTCAAGTGAATGTAACTGCGACACTTCCTAGCAAGGAAATAGCGTTTGCAGATGTCTACGTATCGAAGCAATAGAGTTCAAATGCTCCTTAAAACGAGATATTGCATCTCATATCTATGTTTCATGGTAAGATATAATATTCATTGCGAAGTGTTATGCATTCCTCGTATACGATTCAAATGAATGCAAATGTGACACTTCCTTGCAATGAAATAGCGTTTGCAGATGTCTACGTATCGAAGCAATAGTGTTCAAATGCTTGCTAAAACGAGATATTGCATCTCATATCTATGTTTTATGATAAGATATAATATTCATTGCGTAGTGTTATGCATTCCCCGTCTACGATTCAAATGATTGTAAATGCGACACTTCCTTGCAAGGAAATAGCGTTTGCAGATGTCTACGTATCGAAGCAATAGAGTTCAAATGCTTCTTAAAACGAGATATTGCATCTCATATCTATGTTTCATGATAAGATATAAAATTCATTGCGAAGTGTTATATATTCCTCGTCTACTCTTCAAATGAATGTAAATGCGACACTTCCTTGCTAGGAAATAGTGTCTGCAGATGTCTAGGTGTCGTAGCGATAGAGTTCTAATGCTTCTAAAAACGCGATATCGCATGGCATTTCTATGTTTCATGGTAAGATATAATATGATTTGCGAAGTGTTATGTATTCCTCGTCTACACTTCAAATGAATGTAAATGCGACACTTCCTTGCTAGGAAATAGCGTTTGCAGATGTCTACGTATCGAAGCAATAGAGTTCAAATGCTTCTTAAAACGAGGTATTGCATCTCATATCTATGTTTCATGATAAGATATAATATTCACTGCGAAGTGTTATGCATTCCTCGTCTACGATTCAAATGAATGTAAATGCGACACTTCCTTGCTAGGAAATAGCGTCTGCAGATGTCTAGGTATCGCAGCAGTAGCTTTCTAATGCTTCTTAAAACGCGATATCGCATCTCATTTCTATGTTTCATGGTAAGATATAATATGATTTGCGAAGTGTTATGTATTCCTCGTCTACACTTCAAGTGAATGTAACTGCGACACTTCCTAGCAAGGAAATAGCGTTTGCAGATGTCTACGTATCGAAGCAATAGAGTTCAAATGCTTCTTAAAACGAGATATTGCATCTCATATCTATGTTTCATGGTAAGATATAATATTCATTGCGAAGTGTTATGCATTCCTCGTCTACGATTCAAATGAATGTAAATGCGACACTTCCTTGCAAAGAAATAGCGTTTGCAGATGTCTACGAATCGTAGCAATAGATTCCTAATGCTTCTTAAAACGCGATATCGCATCTCATTTCTATGTTTCATGGTAAGATATAATATGATTTGCGAAGTGTTATGTATTCCTCGTCTACACTTCAAATGAATGTAATTGCGACTCTTCCTTGCTCGGAAATAGTGTCTGCAGATGTCTAGGCATCGCAGCGATAGCGTTCTAATGCTTCTTAAAACGCGATATCGCATCACATTTCTATGTTTCATGGTAAGATATAATATTATTTGCGAAGTGTTGTGTATTCCTCGTCTGCACTTCAAATGAATGTAAATGAGACACTTCCTTGCAAGGGAATTGCGTTTGCATGCGTCTACGTATCGTAGCAATAGAGTTCTTATGATTCTTAAAACGAGATATTGCATCTCATATCTATGTTTCATGATAAGATATAATATTCACTGCGAAGTGTTATGCATTCCTCGTATACGATTCAAATGAATGTGAATGCGATACTTCCTCGCTAGGAACTAGCGTTTGCAGATGTCTACGTATCGTAGCAGTAGCTTTCTAATGCTTCTTAAAACGCGATATCGCATCTAATTTCTATGTTTCATGGTAAGGTATAATATGATTTGCGAAGTGTTATGTATTCCTCGTCTACACTTCAAGTGAATATAAATGCGACACTTCCTAGCAAGGAAATAGCGTTTGCAGATGTCTGCGTATCGAAGCAATAGAGTTCAAATGCTTCTTAAAACGAGATATTGCATCTCATATCTATGTTTCATGATAAGATATAATATTCATTGCGAAGTGTTATGCATTCCTCGTCTACGATTCAAATGAATGTAAATGCGACACTTCCTTGCAAGGAAATAGCGTTTACAGATGTCTACCTATCGTAGCAATAGAGTTCTAATGCTTCTTAAAACGCGATATCGCATCTCATTTCTATGTTTCATGGTAAGATATAATATGATTTGCGAAGTGTTATGTATTCCTCGTCTACACTTCAAATGAATGTAAATGCGACACTTCCTTGCAAAGAAATAGCGTTTGCAGATGTCTACGTATCGTAGCAATAGAATCCTAATGCTTCTTAAAACGCGATATCGCATCTCATTTCTATGTTTCATGGTAAGATATAATATGATTTGCGAAGTGTTATGTATTCCTCGTCTACACTTCAAATGAATGTAAATGCGACTCTTCCTTGCTAGGAAATAGCGTTTGCAGATGTCTACGTATCGAAGCAATAGAGTTCAAATGCTTCTTATAACGAGATATTGCATCTCATATCTATGTTTCATGATAAGATATAATATTCACTGCGAATTGTTATGCATTCCTCGTCTACAATTCAAATGAATGTAAATGCGACACTTTCTTGCTAGGAAATAGCGTCTGCAGATGTCTAGGTATCGTAGCAATAGAGTTCAAATGCTTCTTAAAACGAGATATTGCATCTCATACCTATGTTTCATGATAAGATATAATATTCGTTGCGAAGTTTTATGCATTCCTCGTCTACGATTCAAATGAATGTAAATGCGACACTTCCTTGCAAGGAAATAGCGTTTGCAGATGTCTACGTATCGTAGCAGTAGCTTTCTAATGCTTCTTAAAACGCGATATCGCATCTCATTTCTATGTTTCATGGTAAGATATAATATGATTTGCGAAGTGTTATGTATTCCTTGTCTGCACTTCAAATGAATGTAAATGCGACACTTCCTTGCAAGGAAATAGCGTTTGCAGATGTCTAGGTGTCGTAGCAATAGAGTTCTAATGCTTCTTAAAACGCGATATCGCATCTCAATTCTATGTTTCATGGTAAGATATAATATGATTTGCGAAGTGTTATGTATTCCTCGTCTGCACTTCAAATGAATGTAAATGCGACACTTCCTTGCAAGGGAATTGCGTTTGCAGATGTCTACGTATTGTAGCAATAGATTTCTTATGATTCTTAAAACGCGATATCGCATCTCATTTCTATGTTTCATAGTAAGATATAATATGATTTGCGAAGTGTTATGTATTCCTCGTCTACACTTCAAATGAATGTAAATG
This sequence comes from Xylocopa sonorina, assembly GCF_050948175.1. Lineage (NCBI taxonomy): Eukaryota > Metazoa > Arthropoda > Insecta > Hymenoptera > Apidae > Xylocopa > Xylocopa sonorina. The sequence continues at coordinate 140,944 of NW_027490162.1, forward strand.
CGACACTTCCTTGCTAGGAAATAGCGTTTGCAGATGTCTACGTATCGAAGCAATAGAGTTCAAATGCTTCTTAAAACGAGATATTGCATCTCATATCTATGTTTCATGATAAGATATAATATTCATTGCGAAGTGTTATGCATTCCACGTCTACGATTCAAATGAATGTAAATGCGACACTTCCTTGCAAGGAAATAGCGTTTGCAGATGTCTACGTATCGTAGCAGTAGCTATCTATTGCTTCTTAAAACGCGATATCGCATCTCATTTCTATGTTTCATGGTAAGATATAATATGATTTGCGAAGTGTTATGTATTCCTCGTCTACACTTCAAATGAATGTAATTGCGACACATCCTTGATAGGAAATAGTGTCTGCAGATGTCTAGGTATCGTAGCAATAGAGTTCTTATGATCCTTAAAACGCGATATCGCATCGCATTTATCTGTTTCATGGTAAGATATTATATGATTTGCGAAGTGTTATGTATTCCTCGTCTACATTTCAAATGAATGTAAATGCGACACTTCCTTGCTAGGAAATAGCGTTTACAGATGTCTACGTATCGAAGCAATAGAGTTCAAATGCTTCTTAAAACGAGATATTGCATCTCATATCTATGTTTCATGATAAGATATAATATTCACTGCGAAGTGTTATGCATTCCTCGTCTACGATTCAAATGAATGTAAATGCGACACTTCCTTGCTAGGAAATAGCGTCTGCAGATGTCTAGGTATCGTAGCAATAGAGTTCAAATGCTGCTTAAAACGAGATATTGCATCTCATATCTATGTTTCATGATAAGATATAATATTCATTGCGAAGTGTTATGCATTCCTCGTATACGATTCAAATGAATGTGAATGCGATACTTCCTCGCTAGGAAATAGCGTTTGCAGATGTCTACGTATCGTAGCAGTAGCTTTCTAATGCTTCTTAAAACGCGATATCGCATCTCATTTCTATGTTTCATGGTAAGATAAAATATGATTTGCGAAGTGTTATGTATTCCTCGTCTACACTTCAAGTGAATGTAAATGCGACACTTCCTAGCAAGGAAATATCGTTTGCAGATGTCTACGTATCGAAGCAATAGAGTTCAAATGCTTCTTAAAACGCGATATCGCATCTCATTTCTATGTTTCATGGTAAGATATAACATGATTTGCGAAGTGTTATGTATTCCTCGTCTACGCTTCAAATGAATGTGAATGCGATACTTCCTCGCTAGGAAATAGCGTCTGCAGATGTCTAGGTATCGTAGCAATAGAGTTCAAATGCTTCTTAAAACGAGATATTGCATTTCATATCTATGTTTCATGATAAGATATAATATTCATTGCGAAGTGTTATGCATTCCACGTCTACGATTCAAATGAATGTAAATGCGACACTTCCTTGCAAGGAAATAGCGTTTGCAGATGTCTACGTATCGTAGCAATAGAGTTTTTATGATTCTTAAAACGCGATATCGCATCTCATTTCTATGTTTCATGGTAAGATATAATATGATTTGCGAAGTGTTATGTATTCCTCGTCTACACTTCAAATGAATGTACATGCGACACATCCTTGCAAGCAAATAGCGTTTGCAGATGTCTACGTATCGTAGCAATGGAGTTCTTATGATTCTTAAAACGCGATATCGCATCTCAATTCTATGTTTCATGGTAAGATATAATATGATTTGCGAAGTGTTATGCATTCCTCGTCTACACTTCAAATGAATGTAAATGCGAAACTTCCTTGCAAGGAAATAGCGTTTGCAGATGTCTACGTATCGTAGCAATAGATTTCTAATGCTTCTTAAAACGCGATATCGCATCTCATTTCTATGTTTCATGGTAAGATATAATATGATTTGCGAAGTGTTATGTATTCCTCGTCTACACTTCAAATGAATGTGAATGCGATACTTCCTCGCTAGGAAATAGCGTTTGCAGATGTCTACGTATCGTAGCATTAGCTTTCTAATGCTTAAAACGCGATATCGCATCTCATTTTTATCTTTCATGGTAAGATATAACATGATTTGCGATGTGTTATGTACTCCTCGTCTACACTCCAAATGATTGTGAATGCGACACTTCCTTGCAAGGAAATAGCGTTTGCAGATGTCTACGTATCGTAGCAATGGAGTTCTTATGATTCTTAAAACGCGATATCGCATCTCAATTCTATGTTTCATGGTAAGATATAATATGATTTGCGAAGTGTTATGCATTCCTCGTCTACGATTCAAATGCATGTAAATGCGACACTTCCTTGCTAGGAAATAGCGTCTGCACATGTCTAGGCATCGTAGCAAAAGAGTTCAAATGCTTCTTAAAACGAGATATTGCATCTCATATCTATGTTTCATGATAAGATATAATATTCATTGCGAAGTGTTATGCATTCCACGTATACGATTCAAATGAATGTGAATGCGATACTTCCTCGCTAGGAAATAGCGTTTGCAGATGTCTACGTATCGTAGCAGTAGCTTTCTAATGCTTCTTAAAACGCGATATCGCATCTCATTTCTATGTTTCATGGTAAGATATAACATGATTTGCGAAGTGTTATGTATTCCTCGTCTACACTTCAAATGAATGTGAATGCGATACTTCCTCGCTAGGAAATAGCGTTTGCGGATGTCTACGTATCGTAGCAATAGCTTTCTAATGCTTCTTAAAACGCGATACCGCATCTCATTTCTATGTTTCATGGTAAGATATAATATGATTTGCGAAGTGTTATATATTCCTCGTCTACACTTCAAATGAATGTAAATGCGATACTTCCTCGCTAGGAAATAGCGTTTGCAGATGTCTACGTATCGTAGCATTAGCTTTCTAATGCTTCTTAAAACGCGATATCGCATCTCATTTCTATCTTTCATGGTAAGATATAACATGATTTGCGAAGTGTCATGTATTTCTCGTCTACACTTCAAATGAATGTAAATGCGACACTTCCTTGCTAGGAAATAGCGTCTGCAGATGTCTAGGTATCGTAGCAATAGAGTTCAAATGCTTCTTAAAACGAGATATTGCATCTCATATCTTTGTTTCATGATAAGATATAATATTCATTGCGAATTGTTATGCATTCCTCGTATACGATTCAAATGAATGTGAATGCGATACTTCCTCGCTAGGAAATAGCGTTTGCAGATGTCTACGTATCGTAGCAGTAGCTTTCTAATGCTTCTTAAAACGCGATATCGCATCTCATTTTTATCTTTCATGGTAAGATATAACATGATTTGCGATGTGTCATGTATTTCTCGTCTACACTTCAAATGAATGTAAATGCGACACTTCCTTGCTAGGAAACAGCGTCTGCAGATGTCTAGGTATCGTAGCAATAGAGTTCAAATGCTTCTTAAAACGAGATATTGCATCTCATATCAATGTTTCATGATAAGATATAATATTCATTGCGAAGTGTTATGCATTCCTCGTCTACGATTCAAATGAATGCAAATGCGACACTTCCTTGCAAGGAAATAGCGTTTGCAGATGTCTACGTATCGAAGCAATAGCTTTCTAAAGCTTCTTAAAACGCGATATCGCATCTCATTTCTATGTTTCATGGTAAGATATAATATGATTTGCGAAGTGTTATGTATTCCTCGTCTACACTTCAAATGAATGTAATTGCGACACTTCCTTGATAGGAAATAGTGTCTGCAGATGTCTAGGTATCGTAGCAATAGAGTTCTTATGATCCTTAAAACGCGATATCGCATCGCATTTCTATGTTTCATGGTAAGATATAATATGATTTGCGAATTGTTATGTATTCCTCGTCTACACTTCAAATGAATGTAAATGCGACACTTCCTTGCAAGCAAATAGCGTTTGCAGATGTCTACGTATCGAAGCAATAGAGTTCTTATGATTCTTAAAACGCGATATCGCATCTCATTTCTATATTTCATGGTAAGATATAATATTCATTGCGAAGTATTATGCATTCCTCGTCTACGATTCAAATGAATGTAAATGCGACACTTCCTTGCAAGGAAATAGCGTTTGCAGATGTCTACGTATCGTAGCAATAGAGTTTTTATGATTCTTAAAACTCGATATCGCATCTCATTTCTATATTTCACGGTAAGATATAATATGATTTGCGAAGTGTTATGTATTCCTCGTCTACACTCCAAATGATTGTGAATGCGACACTTCCTTGCAAGGAAATAGCGTTTGCAGATGTCTACGTATCGTAGCAATGGAGTTCTTATGATTCTTAAAACGCGATATCGCATCTCAATTCTATGTTTCATGGTAAGATATAATATGATTTGCGAAGTGTTATGTATTCCTCGTCTACACTTCAAATGAATGTAAATGCGACTCTTCCTTGCTAGGAAATAGCGTTTGCAGATGTCTACGTATCGAAGCAATAGAGTTCAAATGCTTCTTAAAACGCGATATCGCATCTCATTTCTATGTTTCATGGTAAGATATAATATGATTTGCGAAGTGTTATGTATTCCTCGTCTACACTTCAAATGAATGTAAATGCGACACTTCCTTGCAAAGAAATAGCGTTTGCAGATGTCTACGTATCGTAGCAATAGAATCCTAATGCTTCTTAAAACGCGATATCGCATCTCATTTCTATGTTTCATGGTAAGATATAATATGATTTGCGAAGTGTTATGTATTCCTCGTCTACACTTCAAATGAATGTAAATGCGACTCTTCCTTGCTAGGAAATAGCGTTTGCAGATGTCTACGTATCGAAGCAATAGAGTTCAAATGCTTCTTATAACGAGATATTGCATCTCATATCTATGTTTCATGATAAGATATAATATTCACTGCGAATTGTTATGCATTCCTCGTCTACAATTCAAATGAATGTAAATGCGACACTTTCTTGCTAGGAAATAGCGTCTGCAGATGTCTAGGTATCGTAGCAATAGAGTTCAAATGCTTCTTAAAACGAGATATTGCATCTCATACCTATGTTTCATGATAAGATATAATATTCGTTGCGAAGTTTTATGCATTCCTCGTCTACGATTCAAATGAATGTAAATGCGACACTTCCTTGCAAGGAAATAGCGTTTGCAGATGTCTACGTATCGTAGCAGTAGCTTTCTAATGCTTCTTAAAACGCGATATCGCATCTCATTTCTATGTTTCATGGTAAGATATAATATGATTTGCGAAGTGTTATGTATTCCTTGTCTGCACTTCAAATGAATGTAAATGCGACACTTCCTTGCAAGGAAATAGCGTTTGCAGATGTCTAGGTGTCGTAGCAATAGAGTTCTAATGCTTCTTAAAACGCGATATCGCATCTCAATTCTATGTTTCATGGTAAGATATAATATGATTTGCGAAGTGTTATGTATTCCTCGTCTGCACTTCAAATGAATGTAAATGCGACACTTCCTTGCAAGGGAATTGCGTTTGCAGATGTCTACGTATTGTAGCAATAGATTTCTTATGATTCTTAAAACGCGATATCGCATCTCATTTCTATGTTTCATAGTAAGATATAATATGATTTGCGAAGTGTTATGTATTCCTCGTCTACACTTCAAATGAATGTAAATGCGACACTTCCTTGCTAGGAAATAGCGTTTGCAGATGTCTACGTATCGAAGCAATAGAGTTCAAATGCTTCTTAAAACGAGATATTGCATCTCATATCTATGTTTCATGATAAGATATAATATTCATTGCGAAGTGTTATGCATTCCACGTCTACGATTCAAATGAATGTAAATGCGACACTTCCTTGCAAGGAAATAGCGTTTGCAGATGTCTACGTATCGTAGCAGTAGCTATCTATTGCTTCTTAAAACGCGATATCGCATCTCATTTCTATGTTTCATGGTAAGATATAATATGATTTGCGAAGTGTTATGTATTCCTCGTCTACACTTCAAATGAATGTAATTGCGACACATCCTTGATAGGAAATAGTGTCTGCAGATGTCTAGGTATCGTAGCAATAGAGTTCTTATGATCCTTAAAACGCGATATCGCATCGCATTTATCTGTTTCATGGTAAGATATTATATGATTTGCGAAGTGTTATGTATTCCTCGTCTACATTTCAAATGAATGTAAATGCGACACTTCCTTGCTAGGAAATAGCGTTTACAGATGTCTACGTATCGAAGCAATAGAGTTCAAATGCTTCTTAAAACGAGATATTGCATCTCATATCTATGTTTCATGATAAGATATAATATTCACTGCGAAGTGTTATGCATTCCTCGTCTACGATTCAAATGAATGTAAATGCGACACTTCCTTGCTAGGAAATAGCGTCTGCAGATGTCTAGGTATCGTAGCAATAGAGTTCAAATGCTGCTTAAAACGAGATATTGCATCTCATATCTATGTTTCATGATAAGATATAATATTCATTGCGAAGTGTTATGCATTCCTCGTATACGATTCAAATGAATGTGAATGCGATACTTCCTCGCTAGGAAATAGCGTTTGCAGATGTCTACGTATCGTAGCAGTAGCTTTCTAATGCTTCTTAAAACGCGATATCGCATCTCATTTCTATGTTTCATGGTAAGATAAAATATGATTTGCGAAGTGTTATGTATTCCTCGTCTACACTTCAAGTGAATGTAAATGCGACACTTCCTAGCAAGGAAATATCGTTTGCAGATGTCTACGTATCGAAGCAATAGAGTTCAAATGCTTCTTAAAACGCGATATCGCATCTCATTTCTATGTTTCATGGTAAGATATAACATGATTTGCGAAGTGTTATGTATTCCTCGTCTACGCTTCAAATGAATGTGAATGCGATACTTCCTCGCTAGGAAATAGCGTCTGCAGATGTCTAGGTATCGTAGCAATAGAGTTCAAATGCTTCTTAAAACGAGATATTGCATTTCATATCTATGTTTCATGATAAGATATAATATTCATTGCGAAGTGTTATGCATTCCACGTCTACGATTCAAATGAATGTAAATGCGACACTTCCTTGCAAGGAAATAGCGTTTGCAGATGTCTACGTATCGTAGCAATAGAGTTTTTATGATTCTTAAAACGCGATATCGCATCTCATTTCTATGTTTCATGGTAAGATATAATATGATTTGCGAAGTGTTATGTATTCCTCGTCTACACTTCAAATGAATGTACATGCGACACATCCTTGCAAGCAAATAGCGTTTGCAGATGTCTACGTATCGTAGCAATGGAGTTCTTATGATTCTTAAAACGCGATATCGCATCTCAATTCTATGTTTCATGGTAAGATATAATATGATTTGCGAAGTGTTATGCATTCCTCGTCTAGACTTCAAATGAATGTAAATGCGAAACTTCCTTGCAAGGAAATAGCGTTTGCAGATGTCTACGTATCGTAGCAATAGATTTCTAATGCTTCTTAAAACGCGATATCGCATCTCATTTCTATGTTTCATGGTAAGATATAATATGATTTGCGAAGTGTTATGTATTCCTCGTCTACACTTCAAATGAATGTGAATGCGATACTTCCTCGCTAGGAAATAGCGTTTGCAGATGTCTACGTATCGTAGCATTAGCTTTCTAATGCTTAAAACGCGATATCGCATCTCATTTTTATCTTTCATGGTAAGATATAACATGATTTGCGATGTGTTATGTACTCCTCGTCTACACTCCAAATGATTGTGAATGCGACACTTCCTTGCAAGGAAATAGCGTTTGCAGATGTCTACGTATCGTAGCAATGGAGTTCTTATGATTCTTAAAACGCGATATCGCATCTCAATTCTATGTTTCATGGTAAGATATAATATGATTTGCGAAGTGTTATGCATTCCTCGTCTACGATTCAAATGCATGTAAATGCGACACTTCCTTGCTAGGAAATAGCGTCTGCACATGTCTAGGCATCGTAGCAAAAGAGTTCAAATGCTTCTTAAAACGAGATATTGCATCTCATATCTATGTTTCATGATAAGATATAATATTCATTGCGAAGTGTTATGCATTCCACGTATACGATTCAAATGAATGTGAATGCGATACTTCCTCGCTAGGAAATAGCGTTTGCAGATGTCTACGTATCGTAGCAGTAGCTTTCTAATGCTTCTTAAAACGCGATATCGCATCTCATTTCTATGTTTCATGGTAAGATATAACATGATTTGCGAAGTGTTATGTATTCCTCGTCTACACTTCAAATGAATGTGAATGCGATACTTCCTCGCTAGGAAATAGCGTTTGCGGATGTCTACGTATCGTAGCAATAGCTTTCTAATGCTTCTTAAAACGCGATACCGCATCTCATTTCTATGTTTCATGGTAAGATATAATATGATTTGCGAAGTGTTATATATTCCTCGTCTACACTTCAAATGAATGTAAATGCGATACTTCCTCGCTAGGAAATAGCGTTTGCAGATGTCTACGTATCGTAGCATTAGCTTTCTAATGCTTCTTAAAACGCGATATCGCATCTCATTTCTATCTTTCATGGTAAGATATAACATGATTTGCGAAGTGTCATGTATTTCTCGTCTACACTTCAAATGAATGTAAATGCGACACTTCCTTGCTAGGAAATAGCGTCTGCAGATGTCTAGGTATCGTAGCAATAGAGTTCAAATGCTTCTTAAAACGAGATATTGCATCTCATATCTTTGTTTCATGATAAGATATAATATTCATTGCGAATTGTTATGCATTCCTCGTATACGATTCAAATGAATGTGAATGCGATACTTCCTCGCTAGGAAATAGCGTTTGCAGATGTCTACGTATCGTAGCAGTAGCTTTCTAATGCTTCTTAAAACGCGATATCGCATCTCATTTTTATCTTTCATGGTAAGATATAACATGATTTGCGATGTGTCATGTATTTCTCGTCTACACTTCAAATGAATGTAAATGCGACACTTCCTTGCTAGGAAACAGCGTCTGCAGATGTCTAGTTATCGTAGCAATAGAGTTCAAATGCTTCTTAAAACGAGATATTGCATCTCATATCAATGTTTCATGATAAGATATAATATTCATTGCGAAGTGTTATGCATTCCTCGTCTACGATTCAAATGAATGCAAATGCGACACTTCCTTGCAAGGAAATAGCGTTTGCAGATGTCTACGTATCGAAGCAATAGCTTTCTAAAGCTTCTTAAAACGCGATATCGCATCTCATTTCTATGTTTCATGGTAAGATATAATATGATTTGCGAAGTGTTATGTATTCCTCGTCTACACTTCAAATGAATGTAATTGCGACACTTCCTTGATAGGAAATAGTGTCTGCAGATGTCTAGGTATCGTAGCAATAGAGTTCTTATGATCCTTAAAACGCGATATCGCATCGCATTTCTATGTTTCATGGTAAGATATAATATGATTTGCGAATTGTTATGTATTCCTCGTCTACACTTCAAATGAATGTAAATGCGACACTTCCTTGCAAGCAAATAGCGTTTGCAGATGTCTACGTATCGAAGCAATAGAGTTCTTATGATTCTTAAAACGCGATATCGCATCTCATTTCTATATTTCATGGTAAGATATAATATTCATTGCGAAGTATTATGCATTCCTCGTCTACGATTCAAATGAATGTAAATGCGACACTTCCTTGCAAGGAAATAGCGTTTGCAGATGTCTACGTATCGTAGCAATAGAGTTTTTATGATTCTTAAAACTCGATATCGCATCTCATTTCTATATTTCACGGTAAGATATAATATGATTTGCGAAGTGTTATGTATTCCTCGTCTACACTCCAAATGATTGTGAATGCGACACTTCCTTGCAAGGAAATAGCGTTTGCAGATGTCTACGTATCGTAGCAATGGAGTTCTTATGATTCTTAAAACGCGATATCGCATCTCAATTCTATGTTTCATGGTAAGATACAATATGATTTGCGAAGTGTTATGCATTCCTCGTCTACACTTCAAATGAATGTAAATGCGAAACTTCCTTGCAAGGAAATAGCGTTTGCAGATGTCTACGTATCGTAGCAATAGATTTCTAATGCTTCTTAAAACGCGATATCGCATCTCATTTCTATGTTTCATGGTAAGATATAATATGATTTGCGAAGTGTTATGTATTCCTCGTCTACACTTCAAATGAATGTGAATGCGATACTTCCTCGCTAGGAAATAGCGTTTGCAGATGTCTACGTATCGTAGCATTAGCTTTCTAATGCTTAAAACGCGATATCGCATCTCATTTTTATCTTTCATGGTAAGATATAACATGATTTGCGATGTGTCATGTATTTCTCGTCTACACTTCAAATGAATGTAAATGCGACACTTCCTTGCTAGGAAACAGCGTCTGCAGATGTCTAGGTATCGTAGCAATAGAGTTCAAATGCTTCTTAAAACGAGATATTGCATCTCATATCAATGTTTCATGATAAGATATAATATTCATTGCGAAGTGTTATGCATTCCTCGTCTACGATTCAAATGAATGCAAATGCGACACTTCCTTGCAAGGAAATAGCGTTTGCAGATGTCTACGTATCGAAGCAATAGCTTTCTAAAGCTTCTTAAAACGCGATATCGCATCTCATTTCTATGTTTCATGGTAAGATATAATATGATTTGCGAAGTGTTATGTATTCCTCGTCTACACTTCAAATGAATGTAATTGCGACACTTCCTTGATAGGAAATAGTGTCTGCAGATGTCTAGGTATCGTAGCAATAGAGTTCTTATGATCCTTAAAACGCGATATCGCATCGCATTTCTATGTTTCATGGTAAGATATAATATGATTTGCGAATTGTTATGTATTCCTCGTCTACACTTCAAATGAATGTAAATGCGACACTTCCTTGCAAGCAAATAGCGTTTGCAGATGTCTACGTATCGAAGCAATAGAGTTCTTATGATTCTTAAAACGCGATTTCGCATCTCATTTCTATATTTCATGGTAAGATATAATATTCATTGCGAAGTGTTATGCATTCCTCGTCTACGATTCAAATGAATGTAAATGCGACACTTCCTTGCAAGGAAATAGCGTTTGCAGATGTCTACGTATCGTAGCAATAGAGTTTTTATGATTCTTAAAACTCGATATCGCATCTCATTTCTATATTTCACGGTAAGATATAATATGATTTGCGAAGTGTTATGTATTCCTCGTCTACGCTCCAAATGATTGTGAATGCGACACTTCCTTGCAAGGAAATAACGTTTGCAGATGTCTACGTATCGTAGCAATGGAGTTCTTATGATTCTTAAAACGCGATATCGCATCTCAATTCTATGTTTCATGGTAAGATACAATATGATTTGCGAAGTGTTATGCATTCCTCGTCTACACTTCAAATGAATGTAAATGCGAAACTTCCTTGCAAGGAAATAGCGTTTGCAGATGTCTACGTATCGTAGCAATAGATTTCTAATGCTTCTTAAAACGCGATATCGCATCTAATTTCTATGTTTCATGGTAAGATATAATATGATTTGCGAAGTGTTATGTATTCCTCGTCTACACTTCAAATGAATGTGAATGCGATACTTCCTCGCTAGGAAATAGCGTTTGCAGATGTCTACGTATCGTAGCATTAGCTTTCTAATGCTTAAAACGCGATATCGCATCTCATTTTTATCTTTCATGGTAAGATATAACATGATTTGCGATGTGTCATGTATTTCTCGTCTACACTTCAAATGAATGTAAATGCGACACTTCCTTGCTAGGAAACAGCGTCTGCAGATGTCTAGGTATCGTAGCAATAGAGTTCAAATGCTTCTTAAAACGAGATATTGCATCTCATATCAATGTTTCATGATAAGATATAATATTCATTGCGAAGTGTTATGCATTCCTCGTCTACGATTCAAGTGAATGCAAATGCGACACTTCCTTGCAAGGAAATAGCGTTTGCAGATGTCTACGTATCGAAGCAATAGCTTTCTAAAGCTTCTTAAAACGCGATATCGCATCTCATTTCTATGTTTCATGGTAAGATATAATATGATTTGCGAAGTGTTATGTATTCCTCGTCTACACTTCAAATGAATGTAATTGCGACACTTCCTTGATAGGAAATAGTGTCTGCAGATGTCTAGGTATCGTAGCAATAGAGTTCTTATGATCCTTAAAACGCGATATCGCATCGCATTTCTATGTTTCATGGTAAGATATAATATGATTTGCGAATTGTTATGTATTCCTCGTCTACACTTCAAATGAATGTAAATGCGACACTTCCTTGCAAGCAAATAGCGTTTGCAGATGTCTACGTATCGAAGCAATAGAGTTCTTATGATTCTTAAAACGCGATATCGCATCTCATTTCTATATTTCATGGTAAGATATAATATTCATTGCGAAGTGTTATGCATTCCTCGTCTACGATTCAAATGAATGTAAATGCGACACTTCCTTGCAAGGAAATAGCGTTTGCAGATGTCTACGTATCGTAGCAATAGAGTTTTTATGATTCTTAAAACTCGATATCGCATCTCATTTCTATATTTCACGGTAAGATATAATATGATTTGCGAAGTGTTATGTATTCCTCGTCTACACTCCAAATGATTGTGAATGCGACACTTCCTTGCAAGGAAATAACGTTTGCAGATGTCTACGTATCGTAGCAATGGAGTTCTTATGATTCTTAAAACGCGATATCGCATCTCAATTCTATGTTTCATGGTAAGATACAATATGATTTGCGAAGTGTTATGCATTCCTCGTCTACACTTCAAATGAATGTAAATGCGAAACTTCCTTGCAAGGAAATAGCGTTTGCAGATGTCTACGTATCGTAGCAATAGATTTCTAATGCTTCTTAAAACGCGATATCGCATCTAATTTCTATGTTTCATGGTAAGATATAATATGATTTGCGAAGTGTTATGTATTCCTCGTCTACACTTCAAATGAATGTGAATGCGATACTTCCTCGCTAGGAAATAGCGTTTGCAGATGTCTACGTATCGTAGCATTAGCTTTCTAATGCTTAAAACGCGATATCGCATCTCATTTTTATCTTTCATGGTAAGATATAACATGATTTGCGATGTGTCATGTATTTCTCGTCTACACTTCAAATGAATGTAAATGCGACACTTCCTTGCTAGGAAACAGCGTCTGCAGATGTCTAGGTATTGTAGCAATAGAGTTCAAATGCTTCTTAAAACGAGATATTGCATCTCATATCAATGTTTCATGATAAGATATAATATTCATTGCGAAGTGTTATGCATTCCTCGTCTACGATTCAAATGAATGCAAATGCGACACTTCCTTGCAAGGAAATAGCGTTTGCAGATGTCTACGTATCGAAGCAATAGCTTTCTAAAGCTTCTTAAAACGCGATATCGCATCTCATTTCTATGTTTCATGGTAAGATATAATATGATTTTCGAAGTGTTATGTATTCCTCGTCTACACTTCAAATGAATGTAATTGCGACACTTCCTTGATAGGAAATAGTGTCTGCAGATGTCTAGGTATCGTAGCAATAGAGTTCTTATGATCCTTAAAACGCGATATCGCATCGCATTTCTATGTTTCATGGTAAGATATAATATGATTTGCGAATTGTTATGTATTCCTCGTCTACACTTCAAATGAATGTAAATGCGACACTTCCTTGCAAGCAAATAGCGTTTGCAGATGTCTACGTATCGAAGCAATAGAGTTCTTATGATTCTTAAAACGCGATATCGCATCTCATTTCTATATTTCATGGTAAGATATAATATTCATTGCGAAGTGTTATGCATTCCTCGTCTACGATTCAAATGAATGTAAATGCGACACTTCCTTGCAAGGAAATAGCGTTTGCAGATGTCTACGTATCGTAGCAATAGAGTTTTTATGATTCTTAAAACTCGATATCGCATCTCATTTCTATATTTCACGGTAAGATATAATATGTTTTGCGAAGTGTTATGTATTCCTCGTCTACACTCCAAATGATTGTGAATGCGACACTTCCTTGCAAGGAAATAGCGTTTGCAGATGTCTACGTATCGTAGCAATGGAGTTCTTATGATTCTTAAAACGCGATATCGCATCTCAATTCTATGTTTCATGGTAAGATACAATATGATTTGCGAAGTGTTATGCATTCCTCGTCTACACTTCAAATGAATGTAAATGCGAAACTTCCTAGCAAGGAAATAGCGTTTGCAGATGTCTACGTATCGTAGCAATGGAGTTCTTATGATTCCTAAACGCGATATCGCATCTCAATTCTATGTTTCATGGTAAGATACAATATGATTTGCGAAGTGTTATGCATTCCTCGTCTACACTTCAAATGAATGTAAATGCGAAACTTCCTAGCAAGGAAATAGCGTTTGCAGATGTCTACGTATCGTAGCAATAGATTTCTAATGCTTCTTAAAACGCGATATCGCATCTCATTTCTATGTTTCATGGTAAAATACAATATGATTTGCGAAGTGTTATGTATTCCTCGTCTACACTTCAAATGAATGTGAATGCCACACTTCCTCGCTAGGAAATAGCGTTTGCAGATGTCTACGTATCGTAGCAATAGAGTTCTTATGATTCTTAAAACGCGATATCGCATCTCATTTCTATGTTTCATGGTAAGATATAATATGATTTGCGAAGTGTTATGTATTCCTCGTCTACACTTCAAATGAACGTAAATGCGACACATCCTTGCAAGCAAATAGCGTTTGCAGATGTCTACGTATCGAAGCAATAGAGTTCTTATGCTTCTTAAAACACGATATCGCATCTCATTTCTATATTTCACGGTAAGATATAATATGATTTGCGAAGTGTTATGTATTCCTCGTCTACACTTCAAATGATTGTGAATGCGACACTTCCTTGCAAGGAAATAGCGTTTGCAGATGTCTACGTATCGTAGCAATGGAGTTCTTATGATTCTTAAAACGCGATATCGCATCTCAATTCTATGTTTCATGGTAAGATATAATATGATTTGCGCAGTGTTATGCATTCCCCGTCTACACTTCAAATGAATGTAAATGTGAAATCTCCTTGCAAGGAAATAGCGTTTGCAGATATCTACGTATCGTAGCAATAGATTTCTAATGCTTCTTAAAACGCGATATCGCATCTCATTTCTATGTTTCATGGTAAGATATAATATGATTTGCGAAGTGTTATGTATTCCTCGTCTACACATCAAATGAATGTGAATGCGATACTTCCTCGCTAGGAAATAGCGTTTGCAGATGTCTACGTATCGTAGCATTAGCTTTCAAATGCTTAAAACGCGATATCGCATCTCATTTTTATCTTTCATGGTAAGATATAACATGATTTGCGATGTGTCATGTATTTCTCGTCTACACTTCAAATGAATGTAAATGCGACAATTCCTTGCTAGGAAACAGCGTCTGCAGATGTCTAGGTATCGTAGCAATAGAGTTCAAATGCTTCTTAAAACGAGATATTGCATCTCATATCTATGTTTCATGATAAGATATAATATTCATTGCGAAGTGTTATGCATTCCTCGTCTACGATTCAAATGAATGCAAATGCGACACTTCCTTGCAAGGAAATAGCGTTTGCAGATGTCTACGTATCGAAGCAATAGCTTTCTAAAGCTTCTTAAAACGCGATATCGCATCTCATTTCTATGTTTCATGGTAAGATATAATATGATTTGCGAAGTGTTATGTATTCCTCGTCTACACTTCAAATGAATGTAATTGCGACACTTCCTTGATAGGAAATAGTGTCTGCAGATGTCTAGGTGTCATAGCAATAGAGTTCTTATGATCCTTAAAACGCGATATCGCATCGCATTTCTATGTTTCATGGTAAGATATAATATGATTTGCGAAGTGTTATGTATTCCTCGTCTACACTTCAAATGAATGTAAATGCGACACTTCCTTGCAAGCAAATAGCGTTTGCAGATGTCTACGTATCGAAGCAATAGAGTTCTTATGATTCTTAAAACGCGATATCGCATCTCATTTCTATGTTTCATGGTAAGATATAATATTCATTGCGAAGTGTTATGCATTCCTCGTCTACGATTCAAATGAATGTAAATGCGACACTTCCTTGCAAGGAAATAGCGTTTGCAGATGTCTACGTATCGTAGCAATAGAGTTTTTATGATTCTTAAAACTCGATATCGCATCTCATTTCTATATTTCACGGTAAGATATAATATGATTTGCGAAGTGTTATGTATTCCTCGTCTACACTCCAAATGATTGTGAATGCGACACTTCCTTGCAAGGAAATAGCGTTTGCAGATGTCTACGTATCGTAGCAATGGAGTTCTTATGATTCTTAAAACGCGATATCGCATCTCAATTCTATGTTTCATGGTAAGATACAATATGATTTGCGAAGTGTTATGCATTCCTCGTCTACACTTCAAATGAATGTAAATGCGAAACTTCCTAGCAAGGAAATAGCGTTTGCAGATGTCTACGTATCGTAGCAATGGAGTTCTTATGATTCTTAAAACGCGATATCGCATCTCAATTCTATGTTTCATGGTAAGATACAATATGATTTGCGAAGTGTTATGCATTCCTCGTCTACACTTCAAATGAATGTAAATGCGAAACTTCCTAGCAAGGAAATAGCGTTTGCAGATGTCTACGTATCGTAGCAATAGATTTCTAATGCTTCTTAAAACGCGATATCGCATCTCATTTCTATGTTTCATGGTAAAATACAATATGATTTGCGAAGTGTTATGTATTCCTCGTCTACACTTCAAATGAATGTGAATGCCACACTTCCTCGCTAGGAAATAGCGTTTGCAGATGTCTACGTATCGTAGCAATAGAGTTCTTATGATTCTTAAAACGCGATATCGCATCTCATTTCTATGTTTCATGGTAAGATATAATATGATTTGCGAAGTGTTATGTATTCCTCGTCTACACTTCAAATGAACGTAAATGCGACACATCCTTGCAAGCAAATAGCGTTTGCAGATGTCTACGTATCGAAGCAATAGAGTTCTTATGCTTCTTAAAACACGATATCGCATCTCATTTCTATATTTCACGGTAAGATATAATATGATTTGCGAAGTGTTATGTATTCCTCGTCTACACTTCAAATGATTGTGAATGCGACACTTCCTTGCAAGGAAATAGCGTTTGCAGATGTCTACGTATCGTAGCAATGGAGTTCTTATGATTCTTAAAACGCGATATCGCATCTCAATTCTATGTTTCATGGTAAGATATAATATGATTTGCGCAGTGTTATGCATTCCCCGTCTACACTTCAAATGAATGTAAATGTGAAATCTCCTTGCAAGGAAATAGCGTTTGCAGATATCTACGTATCGTAGCAATAGATTTCTAATGCTTCTTAAAACGCGATATCGCATCTCATTTCTATGTTTCATGGTAAGATATAATATGATTTGCGAAGTGTTATGTATTCCTCGTCTACACATCAAATGAATGTGAATGCGATACTTCCTCGCTAGGAAATAGCGTTTGCAGATGTCTACGTATCGTAGCATTAGCTTTCTAATGCTTAAAACGCGATATCGCATCTCATTTTTATCTTTCATGGTAAGATATAACATGATTTGCGATGTGTCATGTATTTCTCGTCTACACTTCAAATGAATGTAAATGCGACAATTCCTTGCTAGGAAACAGCGTCTGCAGATGTCTAGGTATCGTAGCAATAGAGTTCAAATGCTTCTTAAAACGAGATATTGCATCTCATATCTATGTTTCATGATAAGATATAATATTCATTGCGAAGTGTTATGCATTCCTCGTCTACGATTCAAATGAATGCAAATGCGACACTTCCTTGCAAGGAAATAGCGTTTGCAGATGTCTACGTATCGAAGCAATAGCTTTCTAAAGCTTCTTAAAACGCGATATCGCATCTCATTTCTATGTTTCATGGTAAGATATAATATGATTTGCGAAGTGTTATGTATTCCTCGTCTACACTTCAAATGAATGTAATTGCGACACTTCCTTGATAGGAAATAGTGTCTGCAGATGTCTAGGTGTCGTAGCAATAGAGTTCTTATGATCCTTAAAACGCGATATCGCATCGCATTTCTATGTTTCATGGTAAGATATAATATGATTTGCGAAGTGTTATGTATTCCTCGTCTACACTTCAAATGAATGTAAATGCGACACTTCCTTGCAAGCAAATAGCGTTTGCAGATGTCTACGTATCGAAGCAATATAGTTCTTATGATTCTTAAAACGCGATATCGCATCTCATTTCTATGTTTCATGGTAAGATATAATATTCATTGCGAAGTGTTATGCATTCCTCGTCTACGATTCAAATGAATGTAAATGCGACACTTCCTTGCAAGGAAATAGCGTTTGCAGATGTCTACGTATCGTAGCAATAGAGTTTTTATGATTCTTAAAACTCGATATCGCATCTCATTTCTATATTTCACGGTAAGATATAATATGATTTGCGAAGTGTTATGTATTCCTCGTCTACACTCCAAATGATTGTGAATGCGACACTTCCTTGCAAGGAAATAGCGTTTGCAGATGTCTACGTATCGTAGCAATGGAGTTCTTATGATTCTTAAAACGCGATATCGCATCTCAATTCTATGTTTCATGGTAAGATACAATATGATTTGCGAAGTGTTATGCATTCCTCGTCTACACGTCAAATGAATGTAAATGCGAAACCTCCTAGCAAGGAAATAGCGTTTGCAGATGTCTACGTATCGTAGCAATGGAGTTCTTATGATTCTTAAAACGCGATATCGCATCTCAATTCTATGTTTCATGGTAAGATACAATATGATTTGCGAAGTGTTATGCATTCCTCGTCTACACTTCAAATGAATGTAAATGCGAAACTTCCTTGAAAGGAAATAGCGTTTGCAGATGTCTACGTATCGTAGCAATAGATTTCTAATGCTTCTTAAAACGCGATATCGCATCTCATTTCTATGTTTCATGGTAATATACAATATGATTTGCGAAGTGTTATGTATTCCTCGTCTACACTTCAAATGAATGTGAATGCCACACTTCCTCGCTAGGAAATAGCGTTTGCAGATGTCTACGTATCGTAGCAATAGAGTTCTTATGATTCTTAAAACGCGATATCGCATCTCATTTCTATGTTTCATGGTAAGATATAATATGATTTGCGAAGTGTTATGTGTTCCTCGTCTACACTTCAAATGAACGTAAGTGCGACACATCCTTGCAAGCAAATAGCGTTTGCAGATGTCTACGTATCGAAGCAATAGAGTTCTTATGCTTCTTAAAACACGATATCGCATCTCATTTCTATATTTCACGGTAAGATATAATATGATTTGCGAAGTGTTATGTATTCCTCGTCTACACTTCAAATGATTGCGAATGCGACACTTCCTTGCAAGGAAATAGCGTTTGCAGATGTCTACGTATCGTAGCAATGGAGTTCTTATGATTCTTAAAACGCGATATCGCATCTCAATTCTATGTTTCATGGTAAGATATAATATGATTTGCGCAGTGTTATGCATTCCTCGTCTACACTTCAAATGAATGTAAATGTGAAATCTCCTTGCAAGGAAATAGCGTTTGCAGATATCTACGTATTGTCGCAATAGATTTCTAATGCTTCTTAAAACGCGATATCGCATCTCATTTCTATGTTTCATGGTAAGATATAATATGATTTGCGAAGTGTTATGTATTCCTCGTCTACACATCAAATGAATGTGAATGCGATACTTCCTCGCTAGGAAATAGCGTTTGCAGATGTCTACGTATCGTAGCATTAGCTTTCTAATGCTTAAAACGCGATATCGCATCTCATTTTTATCTTTCATGGTAAGATATAACATGATTTGCGAAGTGTTATGTATTCCTCGTCTACACTTCAAATGAATGTAAATGCGACACTTCCTTGCAAGCAAATAGCGTTTGCAGATGTCTACGTATCGAAGCAATACGGTTCTTATGATTCTTAAAACGCGATATCGCATCTCATTTCTATGTTTTATGGTAAGATATAATATTCATTGCGAATCGTTATGCATTCCTCGTCTACGATTCAAATGAATGTAAATGCGACACTTCCTTGCAAGGAAATAGCGTTTGCAGATGTCTACGTATCGTAGCAATAGAGTCTTTATGATTCTTAAAACTCGATATCACATCTCATTTCTATATTTCACGGTAAGATATAATATGATTTGCGAAGTGTTATGTATTCCTCGTCTACACCCCAAATGATTGTGAATGCGACACTTCCTTGCAAGGAAATAGCGTTTGCAGATGTCTACGTATCGTAGCAATGGAGTTCTTATGATTCTTAAAACGCGATATCGCATCTCAATTCTATGTTTCATGGTAAGATACAATATGATTTGCGAAGTGTTATGCATTCCTCGTCTACACTTCAAATGAATGTAAATGCGAAACTTCCATGCAAGGAAATAGCGTTTGCAGATGTCTACGTATCGTAGCAATAGATTTCTAATGCTTCTTAAAACGCGATATCGCATCTCATTTCTATGTTTCATGGTAAGATATAATATGATTTGCGAAGTGTTATGTATTCCTCGTCTACACTTCAAATGAATGTGAATGCGATACTTCCTCGCTAGGAAATAGCGTTTGCAGATGTCTACGTATCGTAGCATTAGCTTTCTAATGCTTCTTAAAACGCGATATCGCATCTCATTTCTATATTTCATGGTAAGATATAACATGATTTGCGAAGTGTCATGTATTCCTCGTCTACACCCCAAATGATTGTGAATGCGACACTTCCTTGCTAGGAAATAGCGTCTGCAGATGTCTAGGTATCGTAGCAATAGAGTTCAAATGCTTCTTAAAACGAGATATTGCATTTCATATCTATGTGTCATGATAAGATATAATATTCATTGCGAAGTGTTATGCATTCCACGTCTACGATTCAAATGAATGTAAATGCGACACTTCCTTGCAAGGAAATAGCGTTTGCAGATGTCTACGTATCGAAGCAATAGAGTTCAAATGCTTCTTAAAACGCGATATCGCATCTCATTTCTATGTTTCATGGTAAGATATAATATGATTTGCGAAGTGTTATGTATTCCTCGTCTACACTTCAAATGAATGTGAATGCCACACTTCCTCGCTAGGAAATAGCGTTTGCAGATGTCTACGTATCGTAGCAATAGATTTCTAATGCTTCTTAAAACGCGATATCGCATCTCATTTCTATGTTTCATGGTAAGATATAATATGATTTGCGAAGTGTTATGTATTCCTCGTCTACACTTCAAATGAATGTGAATGCGATACTTCCTCGCTAGGAAATAGCGTTTGCAGATGTCTACGTATCGTAGCATTAGCTTTCTAATGCTTCTTAAAACGCGATATCGCATCTCATTTCTATATTTCATGTTAAGATATAACATGATTTGCGAAGTGTCATGTATTCCTCGTCTACACCCCAAATGATTGTGAATGCGACACTTCCTTGCTAGGAAATAGCGTCTGCAGATGTCTAGGTATCGTAGCAATAGAGTTCAAATGCTTCTTAAAACGAGATATTGCATTTCATATCTATGTGTCATGATAAGATATAATATTCATTGCGAAGTGTTATGCATTCCACGTCTACGATTCAAATGAATGTAAATGCGACACTTCCTTGCCAGGAAATAGCGTTTGCAGATGTCTACGTATCGTAGCAATAGAGTTTTTATGATTCTTAAAACGCGATATCGCATCTCATTTCTATGTTTCATGGTAAGATATAATATGATTTGCGAAGTGTTATGTATTCCTCGTCTACACTTCAAACGAATGTGAATGCCACACTTCCTCGCTAGGAAATAGCGTTTGCAGATGTCTACGTATCGTAGCAATAGAGTTCTTATGATTCTTAAAACGCGATATCGCATCTCATTTCTATGTTTCATGGTAAGATATAATATGATTTGCGAAGTGTTATGTATTCCTCGTCTACACTTCAAATGAATGTGAATGCGACACATCCTTGCAAGCAAATAGCGTTTGCAGATGTCTACGTATCGAAGCAATAGAGTTCTTATGCTTCTTAAAACACGATATCGCATCTCATTTCTATATTTCACGGTAAGATATAATATGATTTGCGAAGTGTTATGTATTCCTCGTCTACACTCCAAATGATTGTGAATGCGACACTTCCTTGCAAGGAAATAGCGTTTGCAGATGTCTACGTATCGTAGCAATGGTGTTCTTATGATTCTTAAAACGCGATATCGCATCTCATTTCTATGTTTCATGGTAAGATATAATACGATTTGCGAAGTGTTATGTATTCCTCGTCTACACTTCAAATGAATGTAAATGCGACACTTCCTTGCAAGCAAATAGCGTTTGCAGATGTCTACGTATCGAAGCAATACGGTTCTTATGATTCTTAAAACGCGATATCGCATCTCATTTCTATGTTTTATGGTAAGATATAATATTCATTGCGAAGCGTTATGCATTCCTCGTCTACGATTCAAATGAATGTAAATGCGACACTTCCTTGCAAGGAAATAGCGTTTGCAGATGTCTACGTATCGTAGCAATAGAGTCTTTATGATTCTTAAAACTCGATATCGCATCTCATTTCTATATTTCACGGTAAGATATAATATGATTTGCGAAGTGTCATGTATTCCTCGTCTACACTTTAAATGAATGTAAATGCGACACTTCCTTGCTAGGAAATAGCGTCTGCAGATGTCTAGGTATCGTAGCAATAGAGTTCAAATGCTTCTTGAAACGAGATATTACATCTCATATCTATGTTCCATGACAAGATATAATATTCATTGCGAAGTGTTAAGCATTCCTCGCCTACGATTCAATTGAATGTAAGGTCGGGACTTCCTTGAAAGGAAATAGCGTTTGCAGATGTCTACGTATCGTAACAATAGAGTTTTTATGATTCTTAAAACGCGATATCGCATCCCATTACTATGTTTCATGGTAAGATATAATATGGTTTGCGAAGTGTTATGTATTCCTCGTCTACACTTCAAATGAATGTGAATGCCACACTTCCACGCTAGGAAATAGCGATTGCAGATATCTACGTATCGTAGCAATAGAGTTCTTATGATTCTTAAAACGGGATATCGCATCTCATTTCTATGTTTCATGGTAAGATATAATATGATTTGCGAAGTGTTATGTATTCCTCGTCTACACTTCAAATGAATGTAAATGCGACACTTCCTTGCAAGCAAATAGCGTTTGCAGATGTCTACGTATCGAAGCAATACGGTTCTTATGATTCTTAAAACGCGATATCGCATCTCATTTCTATGTTTTATGGTAAGATATAATATTCATTGCGAAGCGTTATGCATTCCTCGTCTACGATTCAAATGAATGTAAATGCGACACTTCCTTGCAAGGAAATAGCGTTTGCAGATGTCTACGTATCGTAGCAATAGAGTCTTTATGATTCTTAAAACTCGATATCGCATCTCATTTCTATATTTCACGGTAAGATATAATATGATTTGCGAAGTGTTATGTATTCCTCGTCTACACTTCAAATGAATGTGAATGCGACACATCCTTGCAAGCAAATAGCGTTTGCAGATGTCTACGTATCGAAGCAATAGAGTTCTTATGCTTCTTAAAACACGATAGCGCATCTCATTTCTATATTTCATGGTAAGATATAATATGATTTGCGAAGTGTTATATATTCCTCGTCTACACTCCAAATGATTGTGAATGCCACACTTCCACGCTAGCAAATAGCGATTGGAGATGTCTACGTATCGTAGCAATAGAGTTCTTATGATTCTTAAAACGCGATATCGCATCTCATTTCTATGTTTCATGGTAAGATATAATATGTTTTGCGAAGTGTTATGTATTCCTCGTCTACACTTCAAATGAAAGTAAATGCGACACTTCCTTGCAAGCAAATAGCGTTTGCAGATGTCTACGTATCGAAGCAATACGGTTCTTATGATTCTTAAAACGCGATATCGCATCTCATTTCTATGTTTTATGGTAAGATATAATATTCATTGCGAAGCGTTATGCATTCCTCGTCTACGATTCAAATGAATGTAAATGCGACACTTCCTTGCAAGGAAATAGCGTTTGCAGATGTCTACGTATCGTAGCAATAGAGTCTTTATGATTCTTAAATCTCGATATCGCATCTCATTTCTATATTTCACGGTAAGATATAATATGATTTGCGAAGTGTCATGTATTCCTCGTCTACACTTTAAATGAATGTAAATGCGACACTTCCTTGCTAGGAAATAGCGTCTGCAGATGTCTAGGTATCGTAGCAATAGAGCTCAAATGCTTCTTGAAACGAGATATTACATCTCATATCTATGTTTCATGACAAGATATAATATTCATTGCGAAGTGTTAAGCATTCTTCGCCTACGATTCAATTGAATGTAAGGTCGGCACTTCCTTGAAAGGAAATAGCGTTTGCAGATGTCTACGTATCGTAGCAATAGAGTTTTTATGATTCTTAAAACGCGATATCGCATCCCATTACTATGTTTCATGGTAAGATATAATATGATTTGCGAAGTGTTATGTATTCCTCGTCTACACTTCAAATGAATGTGAATGCCACACTTCCACGCTAGGAAATAGCGATTGCAGATGTCTACGTATCGTAGCAATAGAGTTCTTATGATTCTTAAAACGCGATATCGCATCTCATTTCTATGTTTCATGGTAAGATATAATATGATTTGCGAAGTGTTATGTATTCCTCGTCTACACTTCAAATGAATGTAAATGCGACACTTCCTTGCAAGCAAATAGCGTTTGCTGATGTCTACGTATCGAAGCAATACTGTTCTTATGATTCTTAAAACGCGATATCGCATCTCATTTCTATGTTTTATGGTAAGATATAATATTCATTGCGAAGCGTTATGCATTCCTCGTCTACGATTCAAATGAATGTAAATGCGACACTTCCTTGCAAGGAAATAGCGTTTCCAGATGTCTACGTATCGTAGCAATAGAGTCTTTATGATTCTTAAAACTCGATATCGCATCTCATTTCTATATTTCACGGTAAGGTATAATATGATTTGCGAAGTGTCATGTATTCCTCGTCTACACTTTAAATGAATGTAAATGCGACACTTCCTTGCTAGGAAATAGCGTCTGCAGATGTCTAGGTATCGTAGCAATAGAGTTCAAATGCTTCTTGAAACGAGATATTACATCTCATATCTATGTTTCATGACAAGATATAATATTCATTGCGAAGTGTTAAGCATTCCTCGCCTACGATTCAAATGAATGTGAGGTCGGCACTTCCTTGAAAGGAAATAGCGTTTGCAGATGTCTACGTATCGTAGCAATAGAGTTTTTATGATTCTTAAAACGCGATATCGCATCCCATTACTATGTTTCATGGTAAGATATAATATGATTTGCGAAGTGTTATGTATTCCTCGTCTACACTTCAAATGAATGTGAATGCCACACTTCCACGCTAGGAAATAGCGATTGCAGATGTCTACGTATCGTAGCAATAGAGTTCTTATGATTCTTAAAACGCGATATCGCATCTCATTTCTATGTTTCATGGTAGGATATAATATGATTTGCGAAGTGTTATGTATTCCTCGTCTACACTTCAAATGAATGTAAATGCGACACTTCCTTGCAAGCAAATAGCGTTTGCAGATGTCTACGTATCGAAGCAATACGGTTCTTATGATTCTTAAAACGCGATATCGCATCTCATTTCTATGTTTTATGGTAAGATATAATATTCATTGCGAAGCGTTATGCATTCTTCGTCTACGATTCAAATGAATGTAAATGCGACACTTCCTTGCAAGGAAATAGCGTTTGCAGATGTCTACGTATCGTAGCAATAGAGTCTTTATGATTCTTAAAACTCGATATCGCATCTCATTTCTATATTTCACGGTAAGATATAATATGATTTGCGAAGTGTTATGTATTCCTCGTCTACACCCCAAATGATTGTGAATGCGACACTTCCTTGCAAGGAAATAGCGTTTGCAGATGTCTACGTATCGTAGCAATGGAGTTCTTATGATTCTTAAAACGCGATATGGCATCTCAATTCTATGTTTCATGGTAAGATACAATATGATTTGCGAAGTGTTATGCATTCCCCGTCTACACTTCAAATGAATGTAAATGCGAAACTTCCATGCAAGGAAATAGCGTTTGCAGATGTCTACGTATCGTAGCAATAGATTTCTAATGCTTCTTAAAACGCGATATCGCATCTCATTTCTATGTTTCATGGTAAGATATAATATGATTTGCGAAGTGTTATGTATTCCTCGTCTACACTTCAAATCAATGTGAATGCGATACTTCCTCGCTAGGAAATAGCGTTTGCAGATTTCTACGTATCGTAGCATTAGCTTTCTAATGCTTCTTAAAACGCGATATCGCATCTCATTTCTAAATTTCATGGTAAGATATAACATGATTTGCGAAGTGTCATGTATTCCTCGTCTACACTCCAAATGATTGTGAATGCGACACTTCCTTGCTAGGAAATAGCGTCTGCAGATGTCTAGGTATCGTAGCAATAGAGTTCAAATGCTTCTTAAAACGCGATACCGCATCTCATTTCTATGTTTCATGGTAAGATATAATATGATTTGCGAAGTGTTATGTATTCCTCGTCTACACTTCAAATGAATGTGAATGCGATACTTCCTCGCTAGGAAATAGCGTTTGCAGATGTCTACGTATCGTAGCATTAGCTTTCTAATGCTTAAAACGCGATATTGCATCTCATTTCTATCTTTCATGGTAAGATATAACATGATTTGCGATGTGTCATGTATTTCTCGTCTACACTTCAAATGAATGTAAATGCGACACTTCCTTGCTAGGAAACAGCGTCTGCAGATGTCTAGGTATCGTAGCAATAGAGTTCAATTGCTTCTTAAAACGAGATATTGCATCTCATATCTATGTTTCGTGATAAGATATAATATTCATTGCGAAGTGTTATGCATTCCTCGTCTACGATTCAAATGAATGCAAATGCGACACTTCCTTGCAAGGAAATAGCGTTTGCAGATGTCTACGTATCGAAGCAATAGCTTTCTAAAGCTCCTTAAAACGCGATATCGCATCTCATTTCTATGTTTCATGGTAAGATATAATATGATTTGCGAAGTGTTATGTATTCCTCGTCTACACTTCAAATGAATGCAATTGCGACACTTTCTTGATAGGAAATAGTGTCTGCAGATGTCTAGGTATCGTAGCAATAGAGTTCTTATGATCCTTAAAACGCGATATCGCATCGCATTTCTATGTTTCATGGTAAGATATAATATGATTTGCGAAGTGTTATGTATTCCTCGTCTACACTTCAAATCAATGTGAATGCGATACTTCCTCGCTAGGAAATAGCGTTTGCAGATTTCTACGTATCGTAGCATTAGCTTTCTAATGCTTCTTAAAACGCGATATCGCATCTCATTTCTAAATTTCATGGTAAGATATAACATGATTTGCGAAGTGTCATGTATTCCTCGTCTACACTCCAAATGATTGTGAATGCGACACTTCCTTGCTAGGAAATAGCGTCTGCAGATGTCTAGGTATCGTAGCAATAGAGTTCAAATGCTTCTTAAAACGCGATATCGCATCTCATTTCTATGTTTCATGGTAAGATATAATATGATTTGCGAAGTGTTATGTATTCCTCGTCTACACTTCAAATGAATGTGAATGCGATACTTCCTCGCTAGGAAATAGCGTTTGCAGATGTCTACGTATCGTAGCATTAGCTTTCTAATGCTTAAAACGCGATATTGCATCTCATTTCTATCTTTCATGGTAAGATATAACATGATTTGCGATGTGTCATGTATTTCTCGTCTACACTTCAAATGAATGTAAATGCGACACTTCCTTGCTAGGAAACAGCGTCTGCAGATGTCTAGGTATCGTAGCAATAGAGTTCAATTGCTTCTTAAAACGAGATATTGCATCTCATATCTATGTTTCATGATAAGATATAATATTCATTGCGAAGTGTTATGCATTCCTCGTCTACGATTCAAATGAATGCAAATGCGACACTTCCTTGCAAGGAAATAGCGTTTGCAGATGTCTACGTATCGAAGCAATAGCTTTCTAAAGCTCCTTAAAACGCGATATCGCATCTCATTTCTATGTTTCATGGTAAGATATAATATGATTTGCGAAGTGTTATGTATTCCTCGTCTACACTTCAAATGAATGCAATTGCGACACTTTCTTGATAGGAAATAGTGTCTGCAGATGTCTAGGTATCGTAGCAATAGAGTTCTTATGATCCTTAAAACGCGATATCGCATCGCATTTCTATGTTTCATGGTAAGATATAATATGATTTGCGAAGTGTTATGTATTCCTCGTCTACACTTCAAATGAATGTAAATGCGACACTTCCTTGCAAGCAAATAGCGTTTGCAGATGTCTACGTATCGAAGCAATAGAGTTCTTATGATTCTTAAAACGCGATATCGCATCTCATTTCTATGTTTCATGGTAAGATATAATATTCATTGCGAAGTGTTATGCATTCCTCGTCTACGATTCAAATGAATGTAAATGCGACACTTCCTTGCAAGGAAATAGCGTTTGTAGATGTCTACGTATCGTAGCAATAGAGTTTTTATGATTCTTAAAACTCGATTTCGCATCTCATTTCTATATTTCACGGTAAGATATAATATGATTTGCGAAGTGTTATGTATTCCTCGTCTACACTCCAAATGATTGTGAATGCGACACTTCCTTGCAAGGAAATAGCGTTTGCAGATGTCTACGTATCGTAGCAATGGAGTTCTTATGATTCTTAAAACGCGATATCGCATCTCAATTCTATGTTTCATGGTAAGATACAATATGATTTGCGAAGTGTTATGCATTCCTCGTCTACACTTCAAATGAATGTAAATGCGAAACTTCCTAGCAAGGAAATAGCGTTTGCAGATGTCTACGTATCGTAGCATTAGCTTTCTAATGCTTCTTAAAACGCGATATCGCATCTCATTTCTATATTTCATGGTAAGATATAACAAGATTTGCGAAGTGTCATGTATTTCTCGTCTACACTTCAAATGAATGTAAATGCGACACTTCCTTGCTAGGAAATAGCGTCTGCAGATGTCTAGGTATCGTAGCAATAGAGTTCAAATGCTTCTTAAAACGAGATATTGCATCTCATATCTATGTTTCATGATAAGATATAATATTCATTGCGAAGTGTTATGCATTCCTCGTCTACGATTCAAATGAATGTAAATGCGACACTTCCTTGCAAGGAAATAGCGTTTGCAGATGTCTACGTATCGTAGCAATAGAGTTTTTATGATTCTTAAAACGCGATATCGCATCTCATTTCTATGTTTCATGGTAAAATACAATATGATTTGCGAAGTGTTATGTATTCCTCGTCTACACTTCAGATGAATGTGAATGCCACACTTCCTCGCTAGGAAATAGCGTTTGCAGATGTCTACGTATCGTAGCAATAGAGTTCTTATGATTCTTAGAACGCGATATCGCATCTCATTTCTATGAATCATGGTAAGATATAATATGATTTGCGAAGTGTTATGTATTCCTCGTCTACACCTCAAATGAATGTAAATGCGACACATCCTTGCAAGCAAATAGCGTTTGCAGATGTCTACGTATCGAGGCAATAGAGTTCTTATGCTTCTTAAAACACGATATCGCATCTCATTTCTATATTTCACGGTAAGATATAATATGATTTGCGAAGTGTTATGTATTCCTCGTCTACACTCCAAATGATTGTGAATGCGACACTTCCTTGCAAGGAAATAGCGTTTACAGATGTCTACCTATCGTAGCAATAGAGTTCTAATGCTTCTTAAAACGTGATATCGCATCTCATTTCTATGTTTCATGGTAAGATATAATATGATTTGCGCAGTGTTATGCATTCCTCGTCTACACTTCAAATGAATGTAAATGCGACACTTCCTTGCAAGGAAATAGCGTTTGCAGATGTCTACGTATCGCAGCAATAGATTCCTAATGCTTCTTAAAACGCGATATCGCATCTCATTTCTATGTTTCATGGTAAGATATAATATGATTTGCGAAGTGTTATGTATTCCTCGTCTACACATCAAATGAATGTGAATGCGATACTTCCTCGCTAGGAAATAGCGTTTGCAGATGTCTACGTATCGTAGCAATAGCTTTCTAATGCTTCTTAAAACGCGATATCGCATCTCATTTCTATGTTTCATGGTAAGATATAATATGATTTGCGAAGTGTTATATATTCCTCGTCTACACTTCAAATGAATGTAAATGCGACACTTCCTTGCAAGGAAATAGCGTTTACAGATGTCTACCTATCGTAGCAATAGAGTTCTAATGCTTCTTAAAACGCGATATCGCATCTCATTTCTATGTTTCATGGTAAGATATAATATGATTTGCGAAGTGTTATGTATTCCTCGTCTACACTTCAAATGAATGCAAATGCGACACTTCCTTGCAAAGAAATAGCGTTTGCAGATGTCTACGTATCGTAGCAATAGATTCCTAATGCTTCTTAAAACGCGATATCGCATCACATTTCTATGTTTCATGGTAAGATATAATATGATTTGCGAAGTGTTATATATTCCTCGTCTACACTTCAAATGAATGTAAATGCGGCACTTCCTTGCTAGGAAATAGTGTCTGCAGATGTCTAGGTATCGTAGCGATAGAGTTCTAATGCTTCTTAAAACGCGATATCGCATCTCATTTCTATGTTTCATGGTAAGATATAATATGATTTGAGAAGTGGTATGTATTCCTCGTCTACACTTCAAATGAATGTAATTGCGACACTTCCTTGCTCGGAAATAGTGTCTGCAGATGTCTAGACATCGTAGCGATAGCATTCTAATGCTTCTTAAAACGCGATATCGCATCTCACTTCAAAAGAATGTGAAAGCGACACTTCCTCGCTAGGAAATAGCGTTTGCAGATGTCTACGTACCGTAGCATTAGATTCTTAAAACGCGATATCGCATCGCATTTCTATGTTTCATGGTAAGATATAATATGATTTGCGAAGTGTTATGTATTCCTCGTCTACACTTCAAATCAATGTGAATGCGATACTTCCTCGCTAGGAAATAGCGTTTGCAGATTTCTACGTATCGTAGCATTAGCTTTCTAATGCTTCTTAAAACGCGATATCGCATCTCATTTCTAAATTTCATGGTAAGATATAACATGATTTGCGAAGTGTCATGTATTCCTCGTCTACACTCCAAATGATTGTGAATGCGACACTTCCTTGCTAGGAAATAGCGTCTGCAGATGTCTAGGTATCGTAGCAATAGAGTTCAAATGCTTCTTAAAACGCGATATCGCATCTCATTTCTATGTTTCATGGTAAGATATAATATGATTTGCGAAGTGTTATGTATTCCTCGTCTACACTTCAAATGAATGTGAATGCGATACTTCCTCGCTAGGAAATAGCGTTTGCAGATGTCTACGTATCGTAGCATTAGCTTTCTAATGCTTAAAACGCGATATTGCATCTCATTTCTATCTTTCATGGTAAGATATAACATGATTTGCGATGTGTCATGTATTTCTCGTCTACACTTCAAATGAATGTAAATGCGACACTTCCTTGCTAGGAAACAGCGTCTGCAGATGTCTAGGTATCGTAGCAATAGAGTTCAATTGCTTCTTAAAACGAGATATTGCATCTCATATCTATGTTTCATGATAAGATATAATATTCATTGCGAAGTGTTATGCATTCCTCGTCTACGATTCAAATGAATGCAAATGCGACACTTCCTTGCAAGGAAATAGCGTTTGCAGATGTCTACGTATCGAAGCAATAGCTTTCTAAAGCTCCTTAAAACGCGATATCGCATCTCATTTCTATGTTTCATGGTAAGATATAATATGATTTGCGAAGTGTTATGTATTCCTCGTCTACACTTCAAATGAATGCAATTGCGACACTTTCTTGATAGGAAATAGTGTCTGCAGATGTCTAGGTATCGTAGCAATAGAGTTCTTATGATCCTTAAAACGCGATATCGCATCGCATTTCTATGTTTCATGGTAAGATATAATATGATTTGCGAAGTGTTATGTATTCCTCGTCTACACTTCAAATGAATGTAAATGCGACACTTCCTTGCAAGCAAATAGCGTTTGCAGATGTCTACGTATCGAAGCAATAGAGTTCTTATGATTCTTAAAACGCGATATCGCATCTCATTTCTATGTTTCATGGTAAGATATAATATTCATTGCGAAGTGTTATGCATTCCTCGTCTACGATTCAAATGAATGTAAATGCGACACTTCCTTGCAAGGAAATAGCGTTTGTAGATGTCTACGTATCGTAGCAATAGAGTTTTTATGATTCTTAAAACTCGATTTCGCATCTCATTTCTATATTTCACGGTAAGATATAATATGATTTGCGAAGTGTTATGTATTCCTCGTCTACACTCCAAATGATTGTGAATGCGACACTTCCTTGCAAGGAAATAGCGTTTGCAGATGTCTACGTATCGTAGCAATGGAGTTCTTATGATTCTTAAAACGCGATATCGCATCTCAATTCTATGTTTCATGGTAAGATACAATATGATTTGCGAAGTGTTATGCATTCCTCGTCTACACTTCAAATGAATGTAAATGCGAAACTTCCTAGCAAGGAAATAGCGTTTGCAGATGTCTACGTATCGTAGCATTAGCTTTCTAATGCTTCTTAAAACGCGATATCGCATCACATTTCTATGTTTCATGGTAAGATATAATATGATTTGCGAAGTGTTATATATTCCTCGTCTACACTTCAAATGAATGTAAATGCGGCACTTCCTTGCTAGGAAATAGTGTCTGCAGATGTCTAGGTATCGTAGCGATAGAGTTCTAATGCTTCTTAAAACGCGATATCGCATCTCATTTCTATGTTTCATGGTAAGATATAATATGATTTGAGAAGTGGTATGTATTCCTCGTCTACACTTCAAATGAATGTAATTGCGACACTTCCTTGCTCGGAAATAGTGTCTGCAGATGTCTAGGCATCGTAGCGATAGCATTCTAATGCTTCTTAAAACGCGATATCGCATCTCATTTCTATGTTTCATGGTAAGATATAATATGATTTGCGAAGGGTTATGTATTCCTCGTCTACACTTCAAAAGAATGTGAAAGCGACACTTCCTCGCTAGGAAATAGCGTTTGCAGATGTCTACGTACCGTAGCAATAGATTTCTAATGCTTCTTAAAACGCGATATCGCATCTCACTCCTATGTTTCATGGTAGGATATAATATGATTTGCGAAGTCTCATGTATTCCTCGTCTACACTTCAAATGAATGTAAATGCGACACTTCCTTGCAAGGAAATAGCGTTTGCACATGTCTAGGTATCGTAGCAATAGAGTTCTAATGCTTCTTAAAACGCGATATCGCATCTCATTTCTATGTTTCATGGTAAGATATAATATGATTTGCGAATTGTTATGTATTCCTTGTCTGCACTTCAAATGAATGTAAATGCGACACTTCCTTGCAAGGGAATAGCGTTTGCAGATGTCTACGTATCGTAGCAATAGAGTTCTTATGATTCTTAAAACGCGATATCGCATCTCAATTCTATGTTTCATGGTAAGATACAATATGATTTGTGAAGTGTTATGCATTCCTCGTCTACACTTCAAATGAATGTAAATGCGAAACTTCCTTGCAAGGAAATAGCGTTTGCAGATGTCTACGTATCGTAGCAATAGATTTCTAATGCTTCTTAAAACGCGATATCGCATCTCATTTCTATGTTTCATGGTAAGATATAATATGATTTGCGAAGTGTTATGTATTCCTCGTCTACACTTCAAATGAATGTAAATGCGACACTTCCTTGCAAAGAAATAGCGTTTGCAGATGTCTACGTATCGTAGCAATAGATTCCTAATGCTTCTTAAAACGCGATATCGCATCTCAATTCTATGTTTCATGGTAAGATATAATATGATTAGCGAAGTGTTATGCATTCCTCGTCTACACTTCAAATGAATGTAAATGCGAAACTTCCTTGCAAGGAAATAGCGTTTGCAGATGTCTACGTATCGTAGAAATAGATTTCTAATGCTTCTTAAAACGCGATATCGCATCTCATTTCTACGTTTCATGGTAAGATATAATATGATTTGCGAAGTGTTATGTAATCCTCGTCTACACTTCAAATGAATGTGAATGCGATACTTCCTCGCTAGGAAATAGCGTTTGCAGATGTCTACGTATCGTAGCATTAGCTTTCTAATGCTTCTTAAAACGCGATATCGCATCTCATTTCTACATTTCATGGTATGATATAACATGATTTGCGAAGTGTCATGTATTTCTCGTCTACACTTCAAATGAATGTAAATGCGACACTTCCTTGCTAGGAAATAGCGTCTGCAGATGTCTAGGTATCGTAGCAATAGAGTTCAAATGCTTCTTAGAACGAGATATTGCATCTCATATCTATGTTTTATGATAAGATATAATATTCATTTGGAAGTGTTATGCATTCCTCGTCTACGATTCAAATGAATGTAAATGCGACACTTCCTTGCAAGGAAATAGCGTTTGCAGATGTATACGTATCGTAGCAATAGAGTTTTATGATTCTTAAAACGCGATATCGCATCCCATTTCTATGTTTGATGGTAAGATATAATATGATTTGCGAAGTGTTATGTATTCCTCGTCTACACTTCAAATGAATGTAAATGCGACACTTCCTTGCAAGCAAATAGCGTTTGCAGATGTCTACGTATCGAAGCAATAGTGTTCTTATGATTCTTAAAACGCGATATCGCATCTCATTTCTATGTTTCATGGTAAGATATAATATTCATTGCGAAGTGTTATGCATTCCTCGTCTAGGATTCAAATGAATGTAAATGCGACACTTCCTTGCAAGGAAATAGCGTTTGCAGATGTCTACGTATCGTAGCAATAGAGTTTTTATGATTCTTAAAACTCGATATCGCATCTCATTTCTATATTTCACGGTAAGATATAATATGATTTGCGAAGTGTTATGTATTCCTCGTCTACACTCCAAATGATTGTGAATGCGACACTTCCTTGCAAGGAAATAGCGTTTGCAGATGTCTACGTATCGTAGCAATGGAGTTCTTATGATTCTTAAAACGCGATATCGCATCTCAATTCTATGTTTCATGGTAAGATGCAATATGATTTGCGAAGTGTTATGCATTCCTCGTCTACACTTCAAATGAATGTAAATGCGAAACTTCCTTGCAAGGAAATAGCGTTTGCAGATGTCTACGTATCGTAGCAATAGATTTCTAATGCTTCTTAAAACGCGATATCGCATCTCATTTCTATGTTTCATGGTAGGATATAATATGATTTGCGAAGTCTCATGTATTCCTCGTCTACACTTCAAATGAATGTAAATGCGACACTTCCTTGCAAGGAAATAGCGTTTACAGATGTCTACCTATCGTAGCAATAGAGTTCTAATGCTTCTTAAAACGCGATATCGCATCTCATTTCTATGGTTCATGGTAAGATATAATATGATTTGCGAAGTGTTATGTATTCCTCGTCTACACTTCAAATGAATGTAAATGCGACACTTCCTTGCAAAGAAATAGCGTTTGCAGATGTCTACGTATCGTAGCAATAGATTCCTAATGCTTCTTAAAACGCGATATCGCATCTCATTTCAATGTTTCAAGGTAAGGTATAACATGATTTGCGAAGTGTTATGTATTCCTCATCTACACTCCAAATGATTGTGAATGCGACACTTCCACGCTAGGAAGTAGCGTTTGCAGATGTCTACGTATCGTAGCAATAGCTTTCTAATGCTTCTTAAAACGCGATATCGCATCTCATTTCTATGTTTCATGGTAAGATATAATATGATTTGCGAAGTGTTATATATTCCTCGTCTACACTTCAAATGAATGTAAATGCGGCACTTCCTCGCTAGGAAATAGCGTTTGCAGATGTCTACGAATCGAAGCAATAGAGTTCAAATGCTTGTTAAAACGAGGTATTGCATCTCATATCTATGTTTTATGATAAGATATAATATTCATTTGGAAGTGTTATGCATTCCTCGTCTACGATTCAAATGAATGTAAATGCGACACTTCCTTGCAAGGAAATAGCGTTTGCAGATGTCTACGTATCGTAGCAATAGGGTTTTTATGATTCTTAAAACGCGATATCGCATCCCATTTCTATGTTTCATGGTAAGATATAATATGATTTGGGAAGTGTTATGTATTTCTCGTCTACACTTCAAATGAATGTAAATGCGACACTTCCTTGCTAGGAAATAGCGTCTGCAGATATCTAGGTATCGTAGCAATAGAGTTCAAATGCTTCTTAGAACGAGATATTGCATCTCATATCTATGTTTCATGATAAGATATAATATTCATTGCGAAGTGTTATGCATTCCACGTCTACGATTCAAATGAATGTAAATGCGACACTTCCTTGCAAGGAAATAGCGTTTGCAGATGTCTACGTATCGTAGCAATAGAGTTTTTATGATTCTTAAAACGCGATATCGCATCTCAATTCTATGTTTCATGGTAAGATATAATATGATTTGCGAAGTGTTATGCATTCCTCGTCTACACTTCAAATGAATGTAAATGCGAAACTTCCTTGCAAGGAAATAGCGTTTGCAGATGTCTACGTATCGTAGCAATAGATTTCTAATGCTTCTTAAAACGCGATATCGCATCTCATTTCTATGTTTCATGGTAAGATATAATATGATTTGCGAAGTGTTATGTATTCCTCGTCTACACTTCAAATGAATGTGAATGCGATACTTCCTCGCTAGGATATAGCGTTTGCAGATGTCTACGTATCGTAGCATTAGTTTTCTAATGCTTCTTAAAACGCGATATCGCATCTCATTTCGATCTTTCATGGTAAGGTATAACATGATTTGCGAAGTGTCATGTATTTCTCGTCTACACTTCAAATGAATGTAAATGCGACGCTTCCTTGCTAGGAAATAGCGTCTGCAGATGTCTATGTATCGTAGCAATAGAGTTCTTATGATCCTTAAAACGCGATATCGCATCGCATTTCTATGTTTCATGGTAAGATATAATATGATTTGCTAAGTGTTATGTATTCCTCGTCTACACTTCAAATGAATGTAAATGCGACACTTCCTTACTAGGAAATAGCGTTTGCAGATGTCTACGTATCGAAGCAATAGAGTTCAAATGCTTCTTAAAACGGGATATTGCATCTCATATCTATGTTTCATGATAAGATATAATATTCATTGCGAAGTGTTATGCATTCCTCGTATACGATTCAAATGAATGTGAATGCGATACTTCCTCGCTAGGAAATAGCGTTTGCAGATGTCTACGTATCGTAGCAGTAGCTTCCAATGCTTCTTAAAACGCGATATCGCATCTCATTTCTATGTTTCATGGTAAGATATAATATGATTTGCGAAGTGTTATGTATTCCTCGTCTACACTTCAAGTGAATGTAAATGTGACACTTCCTAGCAAGGAAATAGCGTTTGCAGATGTCTACGTATCGAAGCAATAGAGTTCAAATGCTTCTTAAAACGGGATATTGCATCTCATATCTATGTTTCATGATAAGATATAATATTCATTGCGAAGTGTTATGCACTCCTCGTCTACGATTCAAATGAATGTAAATGCGACACTTCCTTGCAAGGAAATAGCGTTTACAGATGTCTACCTATCGTAGCAATAGAGTTCTAATGCTTCCTAAAACGCGATATCGCATCTCATTTCTATGTTTCATGGTAAGATATAATATGATTTGCGAAGTGTTATGCATTCCTCGTCTACACTTCAAATGAATGTAAATGCGAAACTTCCTTGCAAGGAAATAGCGTTTGCAGATGTCTACGTATCGAAGCAATAGAGTTCAAATGCTTCTTAAAACGAGATATTGCATCTCATATCTATGTTTCATGATAAGATATAATATTCATTGCGAAGTGTTATGCATTCCTCGTCTACGATACAAATGAATGTAAATGCGACACTTCCTTGCAAGGAAATAGCGTTTACAGATGTCTACCTATCGTAGCAATAGAGTTCTAATGCTTCTTAAAACGCGATATCGCATCTCATTTCTATGTTTCATGGTAAGATGTAATATGATTTGCGAAGTGTTATGTATTCCTCGTCTACACTTCAAATGAATGTGAGTGCGATACTTCCTCGCTAGGAAAT
Organism: Xylocopa sonorina; assembly: GCF_050948175.1. Classification (NCBI taxonomy): domain Eukaryota; kingdom Metazoa; phylum Arthropoda; class Insecta; order Hymenoptera; family Apidae; genus Xylocopa; species Xylocopa sonorina. Next base: position 179,138 of record NW_027490162.1, read on the forward strand.
AGCGTTTGCAGATGTCTACGTATCGTAGCAATAGCTTTCTAATGCTTCTTAAAACGCGATATGGCATCTCATTTCTATGTTTCATGGTAAGATATAATATGATTTGCGAAGTGTTATGTATTCCTCGTCTACACTCCAAATGATTGTGAATGCGACACTTCCACGCTAGGAAGTAGCGTTTGCAGATGTCTACGTATCGTAGCAATAGAGTTCTTATGATTCTTAAAACGCGATATCGCATCTCATTTCTATATTTCACGGTAAGATATAATATGATTTGCGAAGTGTTATGTATTCCTCGTCTACACTCCAAATGATTGTAAATGCGACACTTCCTTGCAAGGAAATAGCGTTTGCAGATGTCTACGTATCGTAGCAATGGAGTTCTTATGATTCTTAAAACGCGATATCGCATCTCAATTCTATGTTTCATGGTAAGATATAATATGATTTGCGAAGTGTTATGCATTCCTCGTCTACACTTCAAATGAATGTAAATGCGAAACTTCCTTGCAAGGAAATAGCGTTTGCAGATGTCTACGTATCGTAGCAATAGATTTCTAATGCTTCTTAAAACGCGATATCGCATCTCATTTCTATGTTTCATGGTAAGATATAATATGATTTGCGAAGTGTTATGTATTCCTCGTCTACACTTCAAATGAATGTAAATGCGACGCTTCCTTGCTAGGAAATAGCGTTTGCAGATGTCTACGTATCGAAGCAATAGAGTTCAAATGCTTCTTAAAACGGGATATTGCATCTCATATCTATGTTTCATGATAAGATATAATATTCATTGAGTAGTGTTATGCATTCCTCGTATACGATTCAAATGAATGTGAATGCGATACTTCCTCGCTAGGAAATAGCGTTTGCAGATGTCTAAGTATCGTAGCAGTAGCTTTCCAATGCTTCTTAAAACGCGATATCGCATCTCATTTCTATGTTTCATGGTAAGATATAATATGATTTGCGAAGTATTATGTATTCCTCGTCTACACTTCAAGCGAATGTAAATGCGACACTTCCTAGCAAGGAAATAGCGTTTGCAGATGTCTACGTATCGAAGCAATAGAGTTCAAATGCTTCTTAAAACGAGATATTGCATCTCATATCTATGTTTCATGATAAGATATAATATTCATTGCGAAGTGTTATGCACTCCTCGTCTACGATTCAAATGAATGTAAATGCGACACTTCCTTGCAAGGTAATAGCGTTTACAGGTGTCTACCTATCGTAGCAATAGAGTTCTAATGCTTCCTAAAACGCGATATCGCATCTCATTTCTATGTTTCATGGTAAGATATAACATGATTTGCGAAGTGTTATGTATTCCTCGTCTACACTTCAAATGAATGTAAATGCGCCACTTCCTTGCAAAGAAATAGCGTTTGCAGATGTCTACGTATCGTAGCAATAGATTCCTAATGCTTCTTAAAACGCGATAACGCATCTCATTTCTATGTTTCATGGTAAGATATAACATGATTTGCGAAGTGTTATGTATTCCTCGTCTACACTTCAAATGAATGCAAATGCGACACTTCCTTGCAAGGAAATAGCGTTTGCAGATGTCTACGTATCGAAGCAATAGCTTTCTAAAGCTTCTTAAAACGCGATATCGCATCTCATTTCTATGTTTCATGGTAAGATATAGTATGATTTGCGAAGTGTCATGTATTCCTCGTCTACACTTCAAATGAATGTAAATGCGACACTTCCTTGCAAGGAAATAGCGTTTGCAGATGTCTACGTATCGTAGCAATAGAGTTTTTATGATTCTTAAAACGCGATATCGCATCTCATTTCTATGTTTCATGGTAAGATATAATATGATTTGCGAAGTGTTATGTATTCGTCGTCTACACTTCAAATGAATGTGAATGCCACACTTCCTCGCTAGGAAATAGCGTTTGCAGATGTCTACGTATGGTAGCAATAGAGTTTTTATGATTCTTAAAACGCGATATCGCATCTCATTTCTATGTTTCATGGTAAGATATAATATGATTTGCGAAGTGTCTTGTATTCCTCGTCTACACTTCAAAGGAATGTGAACGCGACACTTCCTCTCTAGGAAATAGCGTTTGCAGATGTCTACGTATCGTAGCAATGGAGTTCTTATGATTCTTAAAACGCGATATCGCATCTCAATTCTATGTTTCATGGTAAGATATAATATGATTTGCGAAGTGTCTTGTATTCCTCCTCTACGATTCAAATGAACGTAAATGCGACACTTCCTTGCAAGGAAATAGCGTTTGCAGATGTCTACGTATCGAAGCAGTAGAGATCAAGTGCTTCTTAAATCGAGATATTGCATCTCATTTCTATTTTTCATGGTAAGATATAATATGATTTGCGAAGTATTATGTATTCCTCGTCTACACTTGAAGTGAAGGTAAATGCGACACTTCCTAGCAAGGAAATAGCGTTTGCAGATGTCTACGTATCGAAGCAATGGAGTTCTAATGCTTCTTAAAACGAGATATTGCATCTCATATCTATGTTTCATGATAAGATATAATATTCATTGCGAAGTGTTATGCATTCCTCGTCTACGATACAAATGAATGTAAATGCGACACTTCCTTGCAAGGAAATAGCGTTTGCAGATGTCTACCTATCGTAGCAATAGAGTTCTAATGCTTCTTAAAACCCGATATCGCATCTCATTTCTATGTTTCATGGTAAGATATAATATGATTTGCGAAGTGTTATGTATTCCTCGTCTACACTTCAAATGAATGTAAATGCGACACTTCCTTGCAAAGAAATAGCGTTTGCAGATGTCTACGTATCGTAGCAATAGATTCCTAATGCTTCTTAAAACGCGATATCGCATCTCATTTCTATGTTTCATGGTAAGATATAATATGATTTGCGAAGTGTTACGTATTCCTCGTCTACACTTCAAGTGAATGTAAATGCGACACTTCTTAGCAAGGAAATAGCGTTTGCAGATGTCTACGTATCGAAGCAATAGAGTTCAAATGCTTCTTAAAACGAGATATTGCATCTCATATCTATGTTTCATGATAAGATATAATATTCATTGCGAAGTGTTATGCATTCCTCTTATACGATTCAAATGAATGCAAATGCGACACTTCCTTGCAAGGAAATAGCGATTGCAGATGTCTACGTATCGAAGCAATAGAGTTCAAATGCTTGTTAAAACGAGATATTGCATCTCATATCTATGTTTTATGATAAGATATAATATTCATTTGGAAGTGTTATGCATTCCTCGTCTACGATTCAAATGAATGTAAATGCGACACTTCCTTGCCACGAAATAGCGTTTGCAAATGTCTACCTATCGTAGCAATAGTGTTCTAATGCTTCTTAAAACGCGATATCGCATCTCATTTTTATGCTTCATGGTAAGATATAATATGATTTGCGAAGTATTATGTATTCCTCGTCTACACTTCAAATGAATGTGAATGCCACACTTCCTCGCTAGGAAATAGCGTTTGCAGATATCTACGTATCGTAGCAATGGAGTTCTTATGATTCTTAAAACGCCATATCGCATATCATTTCTATGTTTCATGGTAGGATATAATATGATTTGCGAAGTGTTATGTATTCTTCGTCTACGATTCAAATGAATGTAAATGCGACACTTCCTTCCAAGGAAATAGCGTTTGCAGATGTCTACGTATCGTAGCAATAGGGTTCTTATGATTCTTAAAACGCGATATCGCATCTCATTTCTATGTTTCATGGTAAGATATAATATGATTTGCGAAGTGTTATGTATTCCTTGTCTACACTTCAAATGAATGTAAATGCGACACTTCCTTGCAAGGAAATAGCGTTTGCAGATGTCAACGTATCGAAGCAATAGAGTTCAAATGCTTCTTAAAACGAGATATTGCATCTCATATCTATGTTTCATGATAGGATATAATATTCATTGCGAAGTGTTATGCATTCCTCGTCAACGATTCAAATGAACGTAAATGCGACACTTCCTTGCAAGGAGATAGCGTTTGCAGATGTCCACGTATCGTAGCAATAGTGTTCTTATGATTCTTAAAACGCGATATCGCATCTCATTTCTATGTTTCATGGTAAGATATAATATGATTTGCGAAGTGTTATGTATTCCTTGTCTACACTTCAAATGAATGTAAATGCGACACTTCCTTGCAAGGAAATAGCGTTTGCAGATTTCAACGTATCGAAGCAATAGAGTTCAAATGCTTCTTAAAACGAGATATTGCATCTCATATCTATGTTTCATGATAGGATATAATATTCATTGCGAAGTGTTATGCATTCCTCGTCAACGATTCAAATGAACGTAAATGCGACACTTCCTTGCAAGGAGATAGCGTTTGCAGATTTCCACGTATCGTAGCAATAGTGTTCTTGTGATTCTTAAAACGCGATATCGCATCTCATTTCTATGTTTCATGGTAAGATATAATATGACTTGCGAAGTGTTATGTATTCCTCGTCTACACTTCAAATGAATGTAAATGCGACACTTCCTTGCAAGGAAATAGCGTTTGCAGATGTCTACGTATCGAAGCAATAGAGTTCAAATGCTTCTTAAAACGCGATATCGCATCTCATTTCTATGTTTCATGGTAAGATATAATATGATTTGCGAAGTGTTATGTATTCCTTGTCTACACTTCAAATGAATGTAAATGCGACACTTCCTTGCAAGGAAATAGCGTTTGCAGATGTCTACGTATCAAAGCAATAGAGTTCAAATGCTTCTTAAAACGAGATATTGCATCTCATATCTATGTTTCATGATAAGATATAATATTCATTGCGAAGTGTTATGCATTCCTCGTATACGATTCAAATGAATGAAAATGCGACACTTCCTTGCAAGGAAATTGCGATTGCAGATGTCTGCGTATCGTAGCAATAGAGTTCTTATGATTCTTAAAACGCGATATCGCATCTCATTTCTATGTTTCATGGTAAGATATAACATGATTTGCGAAGTGTTATGTATTCCTTGTCTACAACTTCAAATGAATATAAATGCGACACTTACTTGCCAGGAAATAGCGTCTGCAGATGTCTAGGTATCGTAGCGATAGAGTTCTAATGCTTCTTAAAACGCGATATCGCATCTCATTTCTATGTTTCATGGTAAGATATAATATGATTTGCGAAGTGTTATGTATTCCTTGTCTACACTTCAAATGAATGTAAATGCGACACTTCCTTGCAAGGAAATAGCGTTTGCAGATGTCAACGTATCGAAGCAATAGAGTTCAAATGCTTCTTAAAACGAGATATTGCATCTCATATCTATGTTTCATGATAGGATATAATATTCATTGCGAAGTGTTATGCATTCCTCGTCAACGATTCAAATGGACGTAAATGCGACACTTCCTTGCAAGGAGATAGCGTTTGCAGATGTCCACGTATCGTAGCAATAGTGTTCTTATGATTCTTAAAACGCGATATCGCATCTCATTTCTATGTTTCATGGTAAGATATAATATGACTTGCGAAGTGTTATGTATTCCTCGTCTACACTTCAAATGAATGTAAATGCGACACTTCCTTGCAAGGAAATAGCGTTTGCAGATGTCTACGTATCGAAGCAATAGAGTTCAAATGCTTCTTAAAACGCGATATCGCATCTCATTTCTATGTTTCATGGTAAGATATAATATGATTTGCGAAGTGTTATGTATTCCTTGTCTACACTTCAAATGAATGTAAATGCGACACTTCCTTGCAAGGAAATAGCGTTTGCAGATGTCTACGTATCAAAGCAATAGAGTTCAAATGCTTCTTAAAACGAGATATTGCATCTCATATCTATGTTTCATGATAAGATATAATATTCATTGCGAAGTGTTATGCATTCCTCGTATACGATTCAAATGAATGAAAGTGCGACACTTCCTTGCAAGGAAATTGCGATTGCAGATGTCTGCGTATCGTAGCAATAGAGTTCTTATGATTCTTAAAACGCGATATCGCATCTCATTTCTATGTTTCATGGTAAGATATAACATGATTTGCGAAGTGTTATGTATTCCTCGTCTACAACTTCAAATGAATATAAATGCGACACTTACTTGCCAGGAAATAGCGTCTGCAGATGTCTAGGTATCGTAGCGATAGAGTTCTAATGCTTCTTAAAACGCGATATCGCATCTCATTTCTATGTTTCATGGTAAGATATAATATGACTTGCGAAGTGTTATGTATTCCTTGTCTACACTTCAAATGAATGTAAATGCGACACTTCCTTGCAAGGAAATAGCGTTTGCAGATGTCAACGTATCGAAGCAATAGAGTTCAAATGCTTCTTAAAACGAGATATTGCATCTCATATCTATGTTTCATGATAGGATATAATATTCATTGCGAAGTGTTATGCATTCCTCGTCAACGATTCAAATGAACGTAAATGCGACACTTCCTTGCAAGGAGATAGCGTTTGCAGATGTCCACGTATCGTAGCAATAGTGTTCTTATGATTCTTAAAACGCGATATCGCATCTCATTTCTATGTTTCATGGTAAGATATAATATGATTTGCGAAGTGTTATGTATTCCTCGTCTACACTTCAAATGAATGTAAATGCGACACTTCCTTGCAAGGAAATAGCGTTTGCAGATGTCTACGTATCGAAGCAATAGAGTTCAAATGTTTTCTTAAAACGCGATATCACATCTCATTTCTATGTTTCATGATAAGATATAATATTCATTGCGAAGTGTTATGCATTCCTCGTGTACGATTCAAATGAATGAAAATGCGACACTTCCTTGCAAGGAAATAGCGTCTGCAGATGTCTTCGTTTCGTAGCAATAGATTTCTAATGCTTCTTAAAACGCGATATCGCATCTCATTTCTATGTTTCATGGTAAGATATAATATGATTTGCGAAGTGTCATGTATTCCTCGTCTACAACTTCAAGTGAATGTAAATGCGACACTTACTTGCCAGGAAATAGCGTTTGCAGTTGTCTACGTATCGTAGCAATAGAGTTCTTATGATTCTTAAAACGCGATATCGCATCTCATTTCTATGTTTCATGGTAAGATATAATATGATTTGCGAAGTGTTATGTATTCCTTGTCTACACTTCAAATGAATGTAAATGCGACACTTCCTTGCAAGGAAATTGCGATTGCAGATGTCTGCGTATCGTAGCAATAGAGTTCTTATGATTCTTAAAACGCGATATCGCATCTCATTTCTATGTTTCATGGTAAGATATAACATGATTTGCGAAGTGTTATGTATTCCTCGTCTACAACTTCAAATGAATATAAATGCGACACTTACTTGCCAGGAAATAGCGTCTGCAGATGTCTAGGTATCGTAGCGATAGAGTTCTAATGCTTCTTAAAACGCGATATCGCATCTCATTTCTATGTTTCATGGTAAGATATAATATGACTTGCGAAATGTTATGTATTCCTTGTCTACACTTCAAATGAATGTAAATGCGACACTTCCTTGCAAGGAAATAGCGTTTGCAGATGTCAACGTATCGAAGCAATAGAGTTCAAATGCTTCTTAAAACGAGATATTGCATCTCATATCTATGTTTCATGATAGGATATAATATTCATTGCGAAGTGTTATGCATTCCTCGTCAACGATTCAAATGAACGTAAATGCGACACTTCCTTGCAAGGAGATAGCGTTTGCAGATGTCCACGTATCGTAGCAATAGTGTTCTTATGATTCTTAAAACGCGATATCGCATCTCATTTCTATGTTTCATGGTAAGATATAATATGATTTGCGAAGTGTTATGTATTCCTCGTCTACACTTCAAATGAATGTAAATGCGACACTTCCTTGCAAGGAAATAGCGTTTGCAGATGTCTACGTATCGAAGCAATAGAGTTCAAATGTTTTCTTAAAACGCGATACCGCATCTCATTTCTATGTTTCATGATAAGATATAATATTCATTGCGAAGTGTTATGCATTCCTCGTGTACGATTCAAATGAATGAAAATGCGACACTTCCTTGCAAGGAAATAGCGTCTGCAGATGTCTTCGTTTCGTAGCAATAGATTTCTAATGCTTCTTAAAACGCGATATCGCATCTCATTTCTATGTTTCATGGTAAGATATAATATGATTTGCGAAGTGTCATGTATTCCTCGTCTACAACTTCAAGTGAATGTAAATGCGACACTTACTTGCCAGGAAATAGCGTTTGCAGTTGTCTACGTATCGTAGCAATAGAGTTCTTATGATTCTTAAAACGCGATATCGCATCTCATTTCTATGTTTCATGGTAAGATATAATATGATTTGCGAAGTGTTATGTATTCCTTGTCTACACTTCAAATGAATGTAAATGCGACACTTCCTTGCAAGGAAATTGCGATTGCAGATGTCTGCGTATCGTAGCAATAGAGTTCTTATGATTCTTAAAACGCGATATCGCATCTCATTTCTATGTTTCATGGTAAGATATAACATGATTTGCGAAGTGTTATGTATTCCTTGTCTACAACTTCAAATGAATATAAATGCGACACTTACTTGCCAGGAAATAGCGTCTGCAGATGTCTAGGTATCGTAGCGATAGAGTTCTAATGCTTCTTAAAACGCGATATCGCATCTCATTTCTATGTTTCATGGTAAGATATAATATGATTTGCGAAGTGTTATGTATTCCTTGTCTACACTTCAAATGAATGTAAATGCGACACTTCCTTGCAAGGAAATAGCGTTTGCAGATGTCAACGTATCGAAGCAATAGAGTTCAAATGCTTCTTAAAACGAGATATTGCATCTCATATCTATGTTTCATGATAGGATATAATATTCATTGCGAAGTGTTATGCATTCCTCGTCAACGATTCAAATGAACGTAAATGCGACACTTCCTTGCAAGGAGATAGCGTTTGCAGATGTCCACGTATCGTAGCAATAGTGTTCTTATGATTCTTAAAACGCGATATCGCATCTCATTTCTATGTTTCATGGTAAGATATAATATGATTTGCGAAGTGTTATGTATTCCTCGTCTACACTTCAAATGAATGTAAATGCGACACTTCCTTGCAAGGAAATAGCGTTTGCAGATGTCTACGTATCGAAGCAATAGAGTTCAAATGTTTTCTTAAAACGCGATATCGCATCTCATTTCTATGTTTCATGATAAGATATAATATTCATTGCGAAGTGTTATGCATTCCTCGTGTACGATTCAAATGAATGAAAATGCGACACTTCCTTGCAAGGAAATAGCGTCTGCAGATGTCTTCGTTTCGTAGCAATAGATTTCTAATGCTTCTTAAAACGCGATATCGCATCTCATTTCTATGTTTCATGGTAAGATATAATATGATTTGCGAAGTGTCATGTATTCCTCGTCTACAACTTCAAATGAATGTAAATGCGACACTTACTTGCCAGGAAATAGCGTTTGCAGTTGTCTACGTATCGTAGCAATAGAGTTCTTATGATTCTTAAAACGCGATATCGCATCTCATTTCTATGTTTCATGGTAAGATATAATATGATTTGCGAAGTGTTATGTATTCCTTGTCTACACTTCAAATGAATGTAAATGCGACACTTCCTTGCAAGGAAATTGCGATTGCAGATGTCTGCGTATCGTAGCAATAGAGTTCTTATGATTCTTAAAACGCGATATCGCATCTCATTTCTATGTTTCATGGTAAGATATAACATGATTTGCGAAGTGTTATGTATTCCTTGTCTACAACTTCAAATGAATATAAATGCGACACTTACTTGCCAGGAAATTGCGTCTGCAGATGTCTAGGTATCGTAGCGATAGAGTTCTAATGCTTCTTAAAACGCGATATCGCATCTCATTTCTATGTTTCATGGTAAGATATAATATGATTTGCGAAGTGTTATGTATTCCTTGTCTACACTTCAAATGAATGTAAATGCGACACTTCCTTGCAAGGAAATAGCGTTTGCAGATGTCAACGTATCGAAGCAATAGAGTTCAAATGCTTCTTAAAACGAGATATTGCATCTCATATCTATGTTTCATGATAGGATATAATATTCATTGCGAAGTGTTATGCATTCCTCGTCAACGATTCAAATGAACGTAAATGCGACACTTCCTTGCAAGGAGATAGCGTTTGCAGATGTCCACGTATCGTAGCAATAGTGCTCTTATGATTCTTAAAACGCGATATCGCATCTCATTTCTATGTTTCATGGTAAGATATAATATGATTTGCGAAGTGTTATGTATTCCTCGTCTACACTTCAAATGAATGTAAATGCGACACTTCCTTGCAAGGAAATAGCGTTTGCAGATGTCTACGTATCGAAGCAATAGAGTTCAAATGTTTTCTTAAAACGCGATATCGCATCTCATTTCTATGTTTCATGATAAGATATAATATTCATTGCGAAGTGTTATGCATTCCTTGTATACGATTCAAATGAATGAAAATGCGACACTTCCTTGCAAGGAAATAGCGTCTGCAGATGTCTTCGTTTCGTAGCAATAGATTTCTAATGCTTCTTAAAACGCGATATCGCATCTCATTTCTATGTTTCATGGTAAGATATAATATGATTTGCGAAGTGTCATGTATTCCTCGTCTACAACTTCAAATGAATGTAAATGCGACACTTCCTTGCAAGGAAATAGCGTTTGCAGTTGTCTACGTATCGCAGCAATAGAGTTCTTATGATTCTTAAGACGCGATATCGCATCTCATTTCTATGTTTCATGGTAAGATATAATATGATTTGCGAAGTGTCATGTATTCCTCGTCTACAACTTCAATTGAATGTAAATGCGACACTTCCTTGCAAGGAAATAGCGTTTGCAGTTGTCTACGTATCGTAGCAATAGAGTTCTTATGATTCTTAAAACGCGATATCGCATCACATTTCTATGTTTCATGGTAAGATATAATATGATTTGCGAAGTGTTATGTATTCCTCGTCTACACTTCAAATGAATGTAAATGCGACACTTCCTTGCAAGGAAATAGCGTCTGCAGATGTCTACGTATCGTAGCAATAGATTTCTAATGCTTCTTAAAACGCGATATCGCATCTCATTTCTATGTTTCATGGTAAGATATAATATGATTAGCGAAGTGTTATGTATTCCTTGTCTACACTTCAAATGAATGTACATGCGACACTTCCTTGCAGGGAAATAGCGTTTGCAGATGTCTACGTATCGAAGCAATAGAGTTCAAATGCTTCTTAAAACGAGATATTGCATCTCATATCTATGTTTCATGATAGGATATAATATTCATTGCGAAGTGTTATGCATTCCTCGTCAACGATTCAAATGAACGTAAATGCGACACTTCCTTGCAAGGAGATAGCGTTTGCAGATGTCCACGTATCGTAGCAATAGTGTTCTTATGATTCTTAAAACGCGATATCGCATCTCATTTCTATGTTTCATGGTAAGATATAATATGATTTGCTAAGTGTCATGTATTCCTCGTCTACAACTTCAAATGAATGTAAATGCGACACTGCCTTGCCAGGAAATAGCGTCTGCAGATGTCTAGGTTTCGTAGCGATAGAGTTCTAATGCTTCTTAAAACGCGATATCGCACCTCATTTCTATGTTTCATGGTAAGATATAATATGATTTGCGAAGTGTTATGTATTCCTTGTCTACACTTCAAATGAATGTAAATGCGACACTTCCTTGCAAGGAAATAGCGTTTGCAGATGTCTACGTATCGAAGCAATAGAGTTCAAATGCTTCTTAAAACGAGATATTGCATCTCATATCTATGTTTCATGATAGGACATAATATTCATTGCGAAGTGTTATGCATTCCTCGTCAACGATTCAAATGAACGTAAATGCGACACTTCCTTGCAAGGAGATAGCGTTTGCAGATGTCCACGTATCGTAGCAATAGCTTTCTAATGCTTCTTAAAACGAGATATTCCATCTCATATCTATGTTTCATGATAAGATATAATATTCATTGCGAAGTGTTATGCATTCCTCGTCTACACTTCAAATGAATGTAAATGCGACACTTCCTTGCAAAGAAATAGCGTTTGCAGATGTCTACGTATCGTAGCAATAGATTCCTAATGCTTCTTAAAACGCGATATCGCATCTCATTTCTATGTTTCATGGTAAGATATAACATGATTTGCGAAGTGTTATGTATTCCTCGTCTACACTTCAAATGAATGTGAGTGCCATACTTCCTCGCTAGGAAATAGCGTTTGCAGATGTCTACGTATCGTAGCAATAGCTTTCTAATGCTTCTTAAAACGCGATATGGCATCTCATTTCTATGTTTCATGGTAAGATATAATATGATTTGCGAAGTGTTACGTATTCCTCGTCTACACTTCAAGTGAATGTAAATGCGACACTTCTTAGCAAGGAAATAGCGTTTGCAGATGTCTACGTATCGAAGCAATAGAGTTCAAATGCTTGTTAAAACGAGATATTGCATCTCATATCTATGTTTTATGATAAAATATAATATTCATTTGGAAGTGTTATGCATTCCTCGTCTACGATTCAAATGAATGTAAATGCGACACTTCCTTGCCACGAAATAGCGTTTGCAAATGTCTACCTATCGTAGCAATAGTGTTCTAATGCTTCTTAAAACGCGATATCGCATCTCATTTCTATGTTTCATGATAAGATATAATATTCATTGCGAAGTGTTATGCATTCCTCTTATACGATTCAAATGAATGCAAATGCGACACTTCCTTGCAAGGAAATAGCGTTTGCAGATGTCTACGTATCGAAGCAATAGAGTTCAAATGCTTGTTAAAATGAGATATTGCATCTCATATCTATGTTTTATGATAAGATATAGTATTCATTTGGAAGTGTTATGCATTCCTCGTCTACGATTCAAATGAATGTAAATGCGACACTTCCTTGCAAGGAAATAGCGTTTGCAGATGTCTACGTATCGTAGCAATAGAGTTTTTATGATTCTTAAAACGCGATATCGCATCCCATTTCTATGTTTCATGGTAAGAAATAATATGATTTGCGAAGTGTTATGTATTCCTCGTCTACGCTTCAAATGAATGTGAATGCCACACTTCCTCGCTAGGAAATAGCGTTTGCAGATGTCTACGTATCGTAGCAATAGAGTTCTTATGATTCTTAAAACGCGATATCGCATCTCATTTCTATGTTTCATGGTAAGATATAATATGATTTGTGAAGTGTTATGTATTCCTCGTCTACACTTCAAATGAATGTAAATGCGACACTTCCTTGCAAGCAAATAGCGTTTGCAGATGTCTACGTATCGAAGCAATAGAGTTCAAATGTTTCTTAAAACGAGATATTGCATCTCATATCTATGTTTCAGGGTAAGGTATAATATTCATTGCGAAGTGTCATGTATTCCTCGTCCACACTTCAAATGAATGCAAATGCGACACTTCCTTGCTAGGAAATAGTGTCTGCAGATGTCTACGTATCGTAGCAATGGAATTCTTATGATTCTTAAAACGCGATATCGCATCTCAATACTATGTTTCATGGTAAGATATAATATGATTTGCGAAGTGTTATGTATTCCTCGTCTACACTTCAAATGAATGTAAATGCGACACTTCCTTGCAAGGAAATAGCGTTTGCAGATGTCTACGTGTCGAAGCAATAGAGTTCTTATGATTCTTAAAACGCGATATCGCATCTCATTTCTATGTTTCATGGTAAGATATAATATGATTTGCGAAGTGATATGTACTCCTCGTCTACACTTCAAATTAATGTAACTGCGACAATTCCTTGAAAGGAAATAGAGTTTGCAGATGTCTATGTATCGTAGCGATAGAGGTCTAATGCTTCTCAAAACACAATATCGCATCTCATTTCTATGTTTCAAGGTAAGATATAATATGATTAGTGAAGTGTCATGTATTCCTCGTCTACACTTCAAATGAATGTAAATGCGACACTTCCTTGCAAGGAAATAGCGTTTGCAGATGTCTACGTATCGAAGCAATAGAGATCAAGTGCTTCGTAAAACGAGATATTGCATCTCATTTCTATGTTTCAAGGTAAGATATAATATGATTTGCGAAGTGTCATGTATTCCTCGTCTACACTTCAAATGAATGTAAATGCGACACTTCCTTGCTAGGAAATAGTGTCTGCAGATGTCTAGGTATCGTAGCTATAGAGTTCTAATGCTTCTTAAAACGCGATATCGCATCTCATTTCTATGTTTCATGGTAAGATATAATATGATTTGTGAAGTGTTATGTATTCCTCGTCTACACTTCAAATGAATGTAAATGCGACACTTCCTTGCAAGCAAATAGCGTTTGCAGATGTCTACGTATCGAAGCAATAGATTTCTAATGCTTCTTAAAACGCGATATCGCATCTCATTTCTATGTTTCATGGTAAGATATAATATGATTTGCGAAGTGTCATGTATTCCTCGTCTACGATTCAAATGAATCTAAATGCGACACTTCCTTGCAAGGAAATAGCGTTTGCAGATGTCTACGTATCGTAGCAGTAGAGTTCTTATGATACTTAAAACGCGATATTGCATCTCATTTCTATGTTTCATGGTAAGATATAATATAATTTGTGAAGTGTCATGTATTCCTCGTCTACACTTCAAATGAATGTAAATGCGACACTTCCTTGCAAGGAAATAGCGTTTGCAGATGTCTACGTATCGAAGCAATAGAGTTCAAATGTTTCTTAAAACGAGATATTGCATCTCATATCTATGTTTCAGGGTAAGGTATAATATTCATTGCGAAGTGTCATGTATTCCTCGTCTACACTTCAAATGAATGCAAATGCGACACTTCCTTGCAAGGAAATAGTGTCTGCAGATGTCTACGTATCGTAGCAATGGAGTTCTTATGATTCTTAAAACGCGATATCGCATCTCAATACTATGTTTCATGGTAAGACATAATATGATTTGCGAAGTGTTATGTATTCCTCGTCTACACTTCAAATGAATGTAAATGCGACACTTCCTTGCAAGGAAATAGCGTTTGCAGATGTCTACGTGTCGAAGCAATAGAGTTCTTATGATTCTTAAAACGCGATATCGCATTTCATTTCTATGTTTCATGGTAAGATATAATATGATTTGCGAAGTGATATGTACTCCTCGTCTACACTTCAAATTAATGTAACTGCGACAATTCCTTGAAAGGAAATAGAGTTTGCAGATGTCTATGTATCGTAGCGATAGAGGTCTAATGCTTCTCAAAACACAATATGGCATCTCATTTCTATGTTTCATGGTAAGATATAATATGATTAGTGAAGTGTCATGTATTCCTCGTCTACACTTCAAATGAATGTAAATGCGACACTTCCTTGCAAGGAAATAGCGTTTGCAGATGTCTACGTATCGAAGCAATAGAGTTCAAATGCTTCTTAGAACGAGATATTGCATCTCATATCTATGTTTCATGATAAGATATAATATTCATTGCGAAGTGTTATGCATTCGTCGAATACGATTCAAATGAACGTAAATGCGACACTTCCTTGCAAGGAAATAGCGTTTGCAGATGTCTACGTATCGAAGCAATAGAGATCAAATGCTTCGTAAAACGAGATATTGCATCTCATTTCTATGTTTCAAGGTAAGATATAATATGATTTGCGAAGTGTCATGTATTCCTCGTCTACACTTCAAATGAATGTAAATGCGACACTTCCTTGCTAGGAAATAGTGTCTGCAGATGTCTAGGTATCGTAGCTATAGAGTTCTAATGCTTCTTAAAACGCGATATCGCATCTCATTTCTATGTTTCATGGTAAGATATAATATGATTTGCGAAGTGTTATGTATTCCTCGTCCACACTTCATATGAATGTAAATGCGACACTTCCTTGCAAGGAAATAGCGTTTGCAGATGTCTACCTATCGTAGCAATAGAGTTCTAATGCTTCTTAATACGCGATGTCGCATCTCATTTCTATGTTTCATGGTAAGATATAATATTCATTGCGAAGTGTTATGCATTCCTCGAATACGATTCAAATGAATGTAAATGCGACACTTCCTTGCAAGGAAATAGCGTCTGCAGATGTCCACGTATCGAAGCAATAGAGTTCAAATGCTTCTTAAAACGAGATATTGCATCTCATACCTATGTTTCATGATAAGATATAATATACATTGCGAAGTGTTATGCATTCCTTGTCTACGATTCAAAAGAAAGTAAATGCGACACTTCCTTGCAAGGAAATAGCGTTTGCGGATGTCTACGTATCGTAGCAATAGATTTCTAATGCTTCTTAAAACGCGATATCGCATCTCATTTCTATGTTTCATGGTAAGATATAATATGATTTGCGAAGTGTTATGTATTCCTCGTCTACACCTCAAATGAATGTAAATGCGACACTTCCTTGCAGGGAAATAGCGTTTGCAGATATCTACGTATCGAAGAAATAGTGTTCAAATGCTTCTTAAAACGAGATATTGCATCTCATATCTATGTTTCATGATAAGATATAATATTCATTGCGAAGTGTTATGCATTCCTCGTCCACACATCAAATGAATGTAAATGCGACACTTCCTTGCAAGGAAATAGCGTTTGCAGATGTCTACGTATCGAAGCAATAGAGTTCAAATGCTTCTTAAAACGAGATATTGCATCTCATATCTATGTTTCATGATAAGATATAATATTCATTGCGAATTATTATGTATTCCTCGTCTAGACTTCAAATGAATGTAAATGCGACACTTCCTTGCCAGGAAATAGCGTCTGCAGATGTCTAGGTATCGTAGCAATAGAGTTCTAATGCTTCTTAAAACGCGATATCGCATCTCATTTCTATGTTTCATGGTAAGATGTAATATGATTTGCGAAGTGTTATGTATTCCTCGTCTACATTTCAAATGAATGTAAATGCGACACTTCCTCGCTAGGAAATAGTGTTTGCAGATGTCCACGTATCGTAGCAATAGATTTCTAATGCTTTTTAAAACGCGATATCGCATCTCACTTCTATGTTTCATGGTAAGATATAATATTATTTGCGAAGTGTCATCTATTCCTCGTCTACACATCAAATGAATGTAAATGCGACACTTCCTTCTAAGGAAGTAGTGTCTGCAGATGTCTACGTATCGTAGCAATAGATTTCTAATGCTTCTTAAAACGCGATATCGCATCTCATTTCTATGTTTCATGGTAAGATATAATATGATTTGCGAAGAGTTATGTATTCCTTGTCTCAACTTCAAATGAATGTAAATGCGACACTTCCTTGCAAGGAAATAGCGTTTGCAGATGTCTACGTATCGAAGCAATAGAGTTCAAATGCTTCTTAAAACGAGATATTGCATCTCATATCTATGTTTCATGATAGGATATAATATTCATTGCGAATTGTAATGCATTCCTCGTCTACGATTCAAACGAATGTAAATGCGACACTTCCTTGCAAGGAATGGATTTCTGATGCTTCTTAAAACGCGATATCGCATCTCATTTCTATGTTTTATGGTAAGATATAATATGATTTGCGAAGTGTTATGTATTCCTCGTCTACACTTCAAATGAATGTAAATGCGACACTTCCTTGCAAGGAAATAGCGTCTGCAGATGTCTACGTATCGAAGCAATAGTGTTCAAATGCTTCTTAAAACGAGATATTGCATCTCATATCTATGCTTCATGATAAGATATAATATTCATTGCGAAGTGTTATGCTTTTCCTCGTCTACGGTTCAAATGAATGTAAATGCGACACTTCCTTGCAAGGAAGTAGCGTTTGCAGATGTCTACGTATCGTAGCAATAGAGGTCATATGATTCTTAAAACGCGATATCGCATCTCATTTCTATGTTTCATGGTAAGATATAACATGATTTGCGAAGTGTTATGTATTCCTCGTCTACACTTCAAATGAATGTAAATGCGACACTTCCTTGCAAGGAAATAGCGTTTGCAGATGTCTAGGTATCGTAGCAATAGTGTTTTAATGCTTCTTAAAACGCGATATCGCATCTCATTTCTATGTTTCATGGTAAGATGTAATATGATTTGCGAAGTGTTATGTATTCCTCGTCTACACTTCAAATTAATGTAAATGCGACACCTCCTTGTAAGGAAATTGCGTTTGCAGATGTCTACGTATCGAAGCAATAGAGTTCAAATGCTTCTTAAAACGAGATACTGCATCTCATATCCATGTTTTATGATAAGATATAATATTCATAGCGAAGTGTTATGCATTCCTCGACTACGATTCAAATGAATGTAAATGCGACACTTCCTTGCAAGGAAATAGCGTTTGCAGATGTCTACGTATCGTAGCAATAGATTTCTAATGCTTCTTAAAACGCGATATCGCATCTCATTTCTATGTTTCATGGTAAGATGTAATATGATTTGCGAAGTGTTATGTATTCCTCGTCTACACTTCAAATGAATGTAAATGCGACACTTCCTTGCTAGGAAATAGCGTCTGCAGATGTCTAGGTATCGTAGCAATAGAGTTCTAATGCTTCTTAAAACGCGATATCGCATCTCATTTCTATGTTTCATGGTAAGATATAATATGATTTGCGAAGAGTTATGTATTCCTTGTCTCAACTTCAAATGAATGTAAATGCGACACTTCCTTGCAAGGAAATAGCGTTTGCAGATGTCTACGTATCGAAGCAATAGAGTTCAAATGCTTCTTAAAACGAGATATTGCATCTCATATCTATGTTTCATGATAGGATATAATATTCATTGCGAATTGTTATGCATTCCTCGTCTACGATTCAAACGAATGTAAATGCGACACTTCCTTGCAAGGAATGGATTTCTGATGCATCTAAAAACGCGATATCGCATCTCATTTCTATGTTTTATGGTAAGATATAATATGATTTGCGAAGTGTTATGTATTCCTCGTCTACACTTCAAATGAATGTAAATGCGACACTTCCTTGCAAGGAAATAGCGTTTGCAGATGTCTAGGTATCGTAGCAATAGTGTTTTAATGCTTCTTAAAACGCGATATCGCATCTCATTTCTATGTTTCATGGTAAGATGTAATATGATTTGCGAAGTGTTATGTATTCCTCGTCTACACTTCAAATTAATGTAAATGCGACACCTCCTTGTAAGGAAATTGCGTTTGCAGATGTCTACGTATCGAAGCAACAGAGTTCAAATGCTTCTTAAAACGAGATACTGCATCTCATATCTATGTTTCATGATAAGATATAATATTCATTGCGAAGTGTTATGCATTCCTCGTCTACGATTCAAATGAAAGTAAATGCGACACTTCCTCGCTAGGAAATAGAGTTTGCAGATGTCTACGTATCGTAACAATAGAGTTCTTATGATTCTTGAAACGCGATATCGCATCTCTTTTCTATGTTTCATGGTAAGATATAATATGACTTGCGAAGTGTTACGTATTCCTCGTCTACACTTCAAATGAATGTAAATACGACATTTCCTTGCAAGGAAATAGCGTTTGCAAATATCTGCCTATCGTAGCAATAGTATTCTAATGCTTCTTAAAATGCGATATCGCATCTCACTTCTATGTTTCATGGTAAGTTATAATATGATTTGCGAAGTGTTATGTATTCCTCGTCCACACTTCAAATGAATGTAAATGCGACACTTCCTTGCAAGGAAATAGCGTTTGCAGATGTCTACGTATCGAAGAAATAGAGTTCAAATGCTTCTTAAAACGAGATATTGCATCTCATATCTGTGTTTCATGATAAGATATAATATTCATTGCGAAGTGTTATGCATTCCTCGTCTACGATTCAAATGAATGTAAATGCGACACTTCCTTGCAAGGAAATAGCGTTTGCAGATGTCTACGTATCGAAGCAATAGTGTTCTAGAGCTTCTTAAATCGCGATATCGCATCTCATTTCTATGTTTCATGGTAAGATATAATATGATTTGCGAAGTATCACGTATTCCCCGTCTACACTTCAAATGAATGTAAATGCGACACTTCCTTGCAAGGAAATAGCTTTTGCAGATGTCTACGTATCGTAGCAATAGAGTTCTTATGATTCTTAAAACGATATATCGCATCTCATTTCTATGTTTCATGGTAAGGTATAATATGATTTGCGAAGTGTTATGTATTCTTCGTCTAGACTTCAAATGAATGTGAATGCGACACTTTCTCGCTAGGAAATAGCGTCTGCAGATGTCTAGGTATCGTAGCAATAGAGTTCTTATGATTCTTAAAACGCGATATCGCATCTCATTTCTATGTTTCATGGTAAGATATAACATGATTTGCGAAGTGTTATGTATTCCTCGTCTACACTTCAAATGAATGTGAATGCGATACTTCCTCGCTAGGAAATAGCGTTTGCAGATGTCTACGTATCGTAGCAATAGCTTTCTAATGCTTCTTAAAACGCGATATCGCATCTCATTTCTATGTTTCATGGTAAGATATAACATGATTTGCGAAGTGTCATGTATTCCTCGTCTACACTTCAAATGAATGTGAATGCGATACTTCCTCGCTAGGAAATAGCGTTTGCAGATGTCCACGTATCGTAGCAATAGATTTCTAATGCTTTTTAAAACGGCGATATCGCATCTCATTTCTATGTTTCATGGTAAGATATAATATGATTTGCGAAGTGTTATGTATTCCTCGTCTACACCTCAAATGAATGTAAATGCGACACTTCCTTGCAGGGAAATAGCGTTTGCAGATGTCTACGTATCGAAGCAATAGAGTTCAAATGCTTCTTAAAACGAGATATTGCATCTCATATCTATGTTTCATGATAAGATATAATATTCATTGCGAAGTGTTATGCATTCCTCGTCTACGATTCAAATGAATGTAAATGCGACACTTCCTTGCAAGGAAATAGCGTTTGCAGATGTCTACGTATCGTAGCAATGGATTTCTGATGCTTCTTAAAACGCGATATCGCATCTCATTTCTATGTTTTGTGGTAAGATATAATATGATTTGCGAAGTGCTATGTATTCCTCGTCTACACTTCAAATGAATGTAAATGCGACACTTTCTTGCAAGGAAATAGCGTTTGCAGATGTCTACGTATCGAAGCAATAGAGTTCAAATGCTTCTTAAAACGAGATATTGCATCTCATATCTATGTTTCATGATAAGATATAATATTCATTGCGAATTATTATGTATTCCTCGTCTAGACTTCAAATGAATGTAAATGCGACACTTCCTTGCCAGGACATAGCGTCTGCAGATGTCTAGGTATCGTAGCAATAGAGTTCTAATGCTTCTTAAAACGCGATATCGCATCTCCTTTCTATATTTCAAGGTAAGATATAATATGATTTGCGAAGTGTTATGTATTCCTCGTCTACACTTCAAATGTATGTAAATGCGACACTTCCTTGCAAGGAAATAGCGTTTGCAGATGTCTACGAATCGAAGCAATAGAGTTCAAATGCTTCTTAAAACGCGATATCGCATCTCATTTCTATGTTTCATGGTAAGATATAATATGATTTGCGAAGTGTTATGCATTCCTCGTCTACGATTCAAATGAACGTAAATGCGACATCTCCTTCCAAGGAAATAGCGTTTGCAGATGTCTACGTATCGTAGCAATAGATTTCTAATGCTTCTTAAAACGCGATATCGCATCTCATTTCTATGTTTCATGGTAAGATATAATATGATTTGCGAAGTGTTATGTATTCCTCGTCTACACCTCAAATGAATGTAAATGCGACACTTCCTTGCAGGGAAATAGCGTTTGCAGATGTCTACGTATCGAAGCAATAGAGTTCAAATGCTTCTTAAAACGAGATATTGCATCTCATACCTATGTTTCATGATAAGATATAATATACATTGCGAAGTGTTATGCATTCCTTGTCTACGATTCAAAAGAAAGTAAATGCGACACTTCATTGCAAGGAAATAGCGTTTGCGGATGTCTACGTATCGTAGCAATAGATTTCTAATGCTTCTTAAAACGCGATATCGCATCTCATTTCTATGTTTCATGGTAAGATATAATATGATTTGCGAAGTGTTATGTATTCCTCGTCTACACCTCAAATGAATGTAAATGCGACACTTCCTTGCAGGGAAATAGCGTTTGCAGATGTCTACGTATCGAAGAAATAGTGTTCAAATGCTTCTTAAAACGAGATATTGCATCTCATATCTATGTTTCATGATAAGATATAATATTCATTGCGAAGTGTTATGCATTCCTCGTCCACACATCAAATGAATGTAAATGCGACACTTCCTTGCAAGGAAATAGCGTTTGCAGATGTCTACGTATCGTAGCAATAGATTTCTAATGCTTTTTAAAACGCGATATCGCATCTCATTTCTATGTTTCATGGTAAGATATAATATTATTTGCGAAGTGTCATCTATTCCTCGTCTACACTTCAAATGAATGTAAATGCGACACTTCCTTGCTAGGAAATAGCGTCTGCAGATGTCTACGTATCGAAGCAATAGAGTTTAAATGCTTCTTAAAACGAGATACTGCATCTCATATCCATGTTTTATGATAAGATATAATATTCATAGTGAAGTGTTATGCATTCCTCGACTACGATTCAAATGAATGTAAATGCGACACTTCCTTGCAAGGAAATAGCGTTTGCAGATGTCTACGTATCGTAGCAATAGATTTCTAATGCTTCTTAAAACGCGATATCGCATCTCATTTCTATGTTTCATGGTAAGATATAACATGATTTGCGAAGTGTTATGTATTCCTCGTCTACACTTCAAATGAATGTGAATGCGATACTTCCTCGCTAGGAAATAGCGTTTGCAGATGTCTACGTATCGTAGCAATAGCTTTCTAATGCTTCTTAAAACGCGATATCGCATCTCATTTCTATGTTTCATGGTAAGATATAACATGATTTGCGAAGTGTCATGTATTCCTCGTCTACACTTCAAATGAATGTGAATGCGATACTTCCTCGCTAGGAAATAGCGTTTGCAGATGTCTACGTATCGTAGCAATAGATTTCTAATGCTTTTTAAAACGGCGATATCGCATCTCATTTCTATGTTTCATGGTAAGATATAATATGATTTGCGAAGTGTTATGTATTCCTCGTCTACACCTCAAATGAATGTAAATGCGACACTTCCTTGCAAGGAAATAGCGTTTGCAGATGTCTACGTATCGAAGCAATAGAGTTCTTATAATTCTTAAAACGCGATATCGCATCTCATTTCTATGTTTCATGGTAAGGTATAATATGATTTGCGAAGTGTTATGTATTCCTCGCCTAAACTTCAAGTGAATGTAAATGCGACACTTCCTTGCAAGGAAATAGCGTTTGCAGATGTCTACGTATCGAAGCAATAGAGTTCAAATGCTTCTTAAAACGAGATATTGCATCTCATATCTATGTTTCATGATAAGATATAATATTCATTGCGAAGTGTTATGCTTTTCCTCGTCTACGGTTCAAATGAATGTAAATGCGATACTTCCTTGCAAGGAAATAGCGTTTGCAAATGTCTACCTATCGTAGCAATAGTGTTCTAATTCTTCTTAAAACGCAATATCGCATCTCATATCTATGTTTCATGATAAGATATAATATTGATTGCGAATTATTATGTATTCCTCGTCTAGACTTCAAATGAATGTAAAGGCGACACTTCCTTGCCAGGAAATAGCGTCTGCAGATGTCTAGGTATCGTAGCAATAGAGTTCTAATGCTTCTTAAAACGCGATATCGCATCTCATTTCTATGTTTTATGGTAAGATATAATATGATTTGCGAAGTGTTATGTATACCTCGTCTACACTTCAAATGAATGTAAATGCGACACTTCCTCGCTAGGAAATAGCGTTTGCAGATGTCTACGTATCGTAGCAATAGGTTTCTAATGCTTTTTAAAACGCGAAATCGCATCTCATTTCTATGCTTCATGGTAAGATGTAATATGATTTGCGAAGTGTTATGTATTCCTTGTCTACACTTCAAATTAATGTAAATGCGACACCTCCTTGCAAGGAAATAGCGTTTGCAGATGTCTAGGTATCGTAGCAATAGAGTTTTAATGCTTCTTAAAACGCGATATCGCATGTCATTTCTATGTTTCATGGTAAGATGTAATATGATTTGCGAAGTGTTATGTATTCCTCGTCTACACTTCAAATTAATGTAAATGCGACACCTCCTTGTAAGGAAATTGCGTTTGCAGATGTCTACGTATCGAAGCAATAGAGTTCAAATGCTTCTTAAAACGAGATACTGCATCTCATATCTATGTTTCATGGTAAGATATAATATTCATTGCGAAGTGTTATGCATTCCTCGTCTACGATTCAAATGAAAGTAAATGCGATACTTCCTCGCTAGGAAATAGCGTTTGCAGATGTCTACGTATCGTAGCAATAGATTTCTAATGCTTTTTAAAACGGCGATATCGCATCTCATTTCTATGTTTCATGGTAAGATATAATATGATTTGCGAAGTGTTATGTATTCCTCGTCTACACCTCAAATGAATGTAAATGCGACACTTCCTTGCAAGGAAATAGCGTTTGCAGATGTCTACGTATCGAAGCAATAGAGTTCTTATAATTCTTAAAACGCGATATCGCATCTCATTTCTATGTTTCATGGTAAGGTATAATATGATTTGCGAAGTATTATGTATTCCTCGCCTAAACTTCAAGTGAATGTAAATGCGACACTTCCTTGCAAGGAAATAGCGTTTGCAGATGTCTACGTATCGAAGCAATAGAGTTCAAATGCTTCTTAAAACGAGATATTGCATCTCATATCTATGTTTCATGATAAGATATAATATTCATTGCGAATTATTATGTATTCCTCGTCTAGACTTCAAATGAATGTAAATGCGACACTTCCTTGCCAGGAAATAGCGTCTGCAGATGTCTAGGTATCGTAGCAATAGAGTTCTAATGCTTCTTAAAACGCGATATCGCATCTCCTTTCTATATTTCATGGTAAGATATAATATGATTTGCGAATTGTTATGTATTCCTCGTCTACACATCAAATGTATGTAAATGCGACACTTCCTTGCAAGGAAATAGCGTTTGCAGATGTCTACGAATCGAAGCAATAGAGTTCAAATGCTTCTTAAAACGCGATATCGCATCTCATTTCTATGTTTCATGGTAAGATATAATATGATTTGCGAAGTGTTATGCATTCCTCGTCTACGATTCAAATGAACGTAAATGCGACACCTCCTTCCAAGGAAATAGCGTTTGCAGATGTCTACGTATCGTAACAATAGAGTTCTTATGATACTTAAAACGCGATATCGCATCTCATTTCTATGATTCATGGTAAGATATAATATGATTTGCGAAGTGTTATGTATTCCTCGTCTACACTTCAAATGAATGTGAATGCGATACTTCCTCGCTAGGAAATAGCGTTTGCAGATGTCTACGTATCGTAGCAATAGCTTTCTAATGCTTCCTAAAACGCGATATCGCATCTCATTTCTATGTTTCATGGTAAGATATAACATGATTTGCGAAGTGTCATGTATTCCTCGTCTACACTTCAAACGAATGTGAATGCGATACTTCCCCGCCAGGAAATAGCGTTTGCAGATGTCTACGTATCGTAGCAATAGCTTTCTAATGCTTCTTAAAACGCGATATCGCATCTCATTTCTATGTTTCATGGTAGGATATAAGATGATTAGCTATGTGTCATGTATTCCTCGTCTACACTTCAAATGAATGTAAATGCGACACTTCCTTGTTAGGAAATAGCGTCTGCAGATGTCTGGGTATCATAGCAATAGAGTTCTAATGCTTCTTAAAACACGATATCGCATCTCATTTCTACGTTTCATGGTAAGATGTAATATGATTTGCGAAGTGTTATGCATTCCTCGTCTACGATTCAAATGAATGTAAATGCGACACTTCCTTGCAAGGAAATAGCGTTTGCAGATGTCTACGTATCGTAGCAATAAAGTTCTTATGATTCTTAAAACGATATATCGCATCTCATTTCTATGTTTCATGGTAAGGTATAATATGATTTGCGAAGTGTTATGTATTCTTCGTCTACACTTCAAATGAATGTGAATGCGACACTTTCTCGCTAGGAAATAGCGTCTGCAGATGTCTAGGTATCGTAGCAATAGAGTTCTTATGATTCTTAAAACGCGATATCGCATCTCATTTCCATGTTTCATGGTAAGATATAACATGATTTGCGAAGTGTTATGTATTCCTCGTCTACACTTCAAATGAATGTGAATGCGATACTTCCTCGCTAGGAAATAGCGTTTGCAGATGTCTACGTATCGTAGCAATAGCTTTCTAATGCTTCTTAAAACGCGATATCGCATCTCATTTCTATGTTTCATGGTAAGATATAACATGATTTGCGAAGTGTCATGTATTCCTCGTCTACACTTCAAATGAATGTGAATGCGACACTTCCTTGCAAGGAAATAGCGTTTGCAGATGTCTACGTATCGAAGCAATAGAGTTCAAATGCTTCTTAAAACGAGATATTGCATCTCATATCTATGTTTCATGATAAGATATAATATTCATTGCGAAGTGTTATGCTTTTCCTCGTCTACGGTTCAAATGAATGTAAATGCGACACTTCCTTGCAAGGAAATAGCGTTTGCAAATGTCTACCTATCGTAACAATAGTGTTCTAATTCTTCTTAAAACGCGATATCGCATCTCATATCTATGTTTCATGGTATGGTATAATATGATTTGCGAAGTGTTATGTATTCCTCGTCTACACTTCAAATGAATGTAAATGCGACACTTCCTTGCAAGGAAATAGCGCTTGCTGATGTCTACGTATCGAAGCAATAGAGTTCAAATGCTTCTTAAAACGAGAAATTGCATCTCATATCTATGTTTCATGATAAGATATAATATTGATTGCGAATTATTATGTATTCCTCGTCTAGACTTCAAATGAATGTAAATGCGACACTTTCTCGCTAGGAAATAGCGTCTGCAGATGTCTAGGTATCGTAGCAATAGAGTTCTTATGATTCTTAAAACGCGATATCGCATCTCATTTCCATGTTTCATGGTAAGTTATAATATGATTTGCGAAGTGTTATGTATTCCTCGTCCACACTTCAAATGAATGTAAATGCGACACTTCCTTGCAAGGAAATAGCGTTCGCAGATGTCTAGGTATCGTAGCAATAGAGTTTTAATGCTTCCTAAAACGCGATATCGCATGTCATTTCTATGTTTCATGGTAAGATGTAATATGATTTGCGAAGTGTTATGTATTCCTCGTCTACACTTCAAATTAATGTAAATGCGACACCTCCTTGTAAGGAAATTGCGTTTGCAGATGTCTACGTATCGAAGCAATAGAGTTCAAATGTTTCTTAAAACGAGATACTGCATCTCATATCTATGTTTCATGATAAGATATAATATTCATTGCGAAGTGTTATGCATTCCTCGTCTACGATTCAAATGAAAGTAAATGCGACACTTCCTTGCAAGGAAATAGCGTTTGCAGATGTCTACGTATCGAAGAAATAGAGTTCAAATGCTTCTTAAAACGAGATATTGCATCTCATATCTGTGTTTCATGATAAGATATAATATTCATTGCGAAGTGTTATGCATTCCTCGTCTACGATTCAAATGAATGTAAATGCGACACTTCCTTGCAAGGAAATAGCGTTTGCAGATGTCTACGTATCGAAGCAATAGTGTTCTAAAGCTTCTTAAATCGCGATATCGCACCTCATTTCTATGTTTCATGGTAAGATATAATATGATTTGCGAAGTATCACATATTCCCCGTCTACACTTCAAATGAATGTAAATGCGACACTTCCTTGCAAGGAAATAGCGTTTGCAGATGTCTACGTATCGTAGCAATAGAGTTCTTATGATTCTTAAAACGATATATCGCATCTCATTTCTATGTTTCATGGTAAGGTATAATATGATTTGCGAAGTGTTATGTATTCTTCGTCTAGTCTTCAAATGAATGTGAATGCGACACTTTCTCGCTAGGAAATAGCGTCTGCAGATGTCTAGGTATCGTAGCAATAGAGTTCTTATGATTCTTAAAACGCGATATCGCATCTCATTTCTATGTTTCATGGTAAGATATAACATGATTTGCGAAGTGTTATGTATTCCTCGTCTACACTTCAAATGAATGTGAATGCGATACTTCCTCGCTAGGAAATAGCGTTTGCAGATGTCTACGTATCGTAGCAATAGCTTTCTAATGCTTCTTAAAACGCGATATCGCATCTCATTTCTATGTTTCATGGTAAGATATAACATGATTTGCGAAGTGTCATGTATTCCTCGTCTACACTTCAAATGAATGTGAATGCGATACTTCCTCGCTAGGAAATAGCGTTTGCAGATGTCTACGTATCGTAGCAATGGATATCTGATGCTTTTCAAAACGGCGATATCGCATCTCATTTCTATGTTTCATGGTAATATATAATATGATTTGCGAAGTGTTATGTATTCCTCGTCTACACCTCAAATGAATGTAAATGCGACACTTCCTTGCAGGGAAATAGCGTTTGCAGATGTCTACGTATCGAAGCAATAGATTTCAAATGCTTCTTAAAACGAGATATTGCATCTCATATCTATGTTTCATGATAAGATATAATATTGATTGCGAATTATTATGTATTCCTCGTCTAGACTTCAAATGAATGTAAATGCGACACTTCCTTGCCAGGAAATAGCGTCTGCAGATGTCTAGGTATCGTAGCAATAGAGTTCTAATGCTTCTTAAAACGCGATATCGCATCTCATTTCTATGTTTCATGGTAAGATATAATATGATTTGCGAAGTGTCATGTATTCCTCGTCTACACTTCAAATGAATGTAAATGCGACACTTCCTTGCTAGGAAGTAGAGTCTGCAGATGTCTACGTATCGAAGCAATAGAGTTCAAATGCTTCTTAAAACGAGATATTGCATCTCATATCTATGTTTCATGATAAGATATAATATTCATTGCGAAGTGTTATGCTTTTCCTCGTCTACGGTTCAAATGAATGTAAATGCGACACTTCCTTGCAAGGAAATAGCGTTTGCAGATGTCTACGTATCGAAGCAATAGAGTTCAAATGCTTCTTAAAACGAGATATTGCATCTCATATCTATGTTTCATGATAAGATATAATATTCATTGCGAATTATTATGTATTCCTCGTCTAGACTTCAAATGAATGTAAATGCGACACTTCCTTGCCAGGAAATAGCGTCTGCAGATGTCTAGGTATCGTAGCAATAGTGTTCTAATGCTTCTTAAAACGCGATATCGCATCTCATTTCTATGTTTCATGGTAAGATGTAATATGATTTGCGAAGTGTTATGTATTCCTCGTCTACATTTCAAGTGAATGTAAATGCGACACTTCCTCGCTAGGAAATAGTGTTTGCAGATGTCTACGTATCGTAGCAATAGATTTCTAATGCTTTTTAAAACGCGATATCGCATCTCATTTCTATGTTTCATGGTAAGATATAATATGATTTGCGAAGTGTCATGTATTCCTCGTCTACACTTCAAATGAATGTAAATGCGACACTTCCTTGCTAGGAAATAGCGTCTGCAGATGTCTAGGTATCGTAGCAATAGAGTTCTAATGCTTCTTAAAACGCGATATCGCATCTCATTTCTATGTTTCATGGTAAGGTATAATATGATTTGCGAAGTATTATGTATTCCTCGCCTAAACTTCAAGTGAATGTAAATGCGACACTTCCTTGCAAGGAAATAGCGTTTGCAGATGTCTACGTATCGAAGCAATAGAGTTCAAATGCTTCTTAAAACGAGATATTGCATCTCATATCTATGTTTCATGATAAGATATAATATTCATTGCGAATTATTATGTATTCCTCGTCTAGACTTCAAATGAATGTAAATGCGACACTTCCCTGCCAGGAAATAGCGTCTGCAGATGTCTAGGTATCGTAGCAATAGAGTTCTAATGCTTCTTAAAACGCGATATCGCATCTCCTTTCTATATTTCATGGTAAGATATAATATGATTTGCGAATTGTTATGTATTCCTCGTCTACACATCAAATGTATGTAAATGCGACACTTCCTTTCAAGGAAATAGCGTTTGCAGATGTCTACGAATCGAAGCAATAGAGTTCAAATGCTTCTTAAAACGCGATATCGCATCTCATTTCTATGTTTCATGGTAAGATATAATATGATTTGCGAAGTGTTATGCATTCCTCGTCTACGATTCAAATGAACGTAAATGCGACACCTCCTTCCAAGGAAATAGCGTTTGCAGATGTCTACGTATCGTAACAATAGAGTTCTTATGATACTTAAAACGCGATATCGCATCTCATTTCTATGTTTCATGGTAAGATATAACATGATTTGCGAAGTGTTATGTATTCCTCGTCTACACTTCAAATGAATGTAAATGCGACACTTCCTTGCAAGGAAATAGCGTTTGCAGATGTCTAGGTACCGTAGCAATAGACTTTTAATGCTTCTTAAAACGCGATATCGCATCTCATTTCTATGTTTCATGGTAAGATGTAATATGATTTGCGAAGTGTTATGTATTCCTCGTCTACACTTCAAATTAATGTAATTGCGACACTTCCTTGTAAGGAAATTGCGTTTGCAGATGTCTACGTATCGAAGCAATAGAGTTCAAATGCTTCTTAAAACGAGATACTGCATCTCATATCTATGTTTCATGATAAGATATAATATTCATTGCGAAGTGTTATGCATTCCTAGTCTACGATTCAAATGAAAGTAAATGCGACACTTCCTTGCAAGGAAATAGCGTTTGCAGATGTCTACGTATCGAAGCAATAGAGTTCAAATGCTTCTTAAAACGAGATACTGCATCTCATATCTGTGTTTCATGATAAGATATAATATTCATTGCGAAGTGTTATGCATTCCTCGTCTACGATTCAAATGAAAGTAAATGCGACACTTCCTTGCAAGGAAATAGCGTTTGCAGATGTCTACGTATCGTAACAATAGAGTTCTTATGATTCTTGAAACGCGATATCGCATCGCATTTCTATGTTTCATGGTAAGATATATATTC
The DNA here is from genome assembly GCF_050948175.1 of Xylocopa sonorina. Classification (NCBI taxonomy): domain Eukaryota; kingdom Metazoa; phylum Arthropoda; class Insecta; order Hymenoptera; family Apidae; genus Xylocopa; species Xylocopa sonorina. The sequence continues at coordinate 210,168 of NW_027490162.1, forward strand.
ATTGCGAATTATTATGTATTCCTCGTCTAGACTTCAAATGAATGTAAATGCGACACTTCCTTGCCAGGAAATAGCGTCTGCAGATGTCTAGGTATCGTAGCAATAGAGTTCTAATGCTTCTTAAAACGCGATATCGCATCTCCTTTCTATATTTCATGGTAAGATATAATATGATTTGCGAATTGTTATGTATTCCTCGTCTACACATCAAATGTATGTAAATGCGACACTTCCTTGCAAGGAAATAGCGTTTGCAGATGTCTACGAATCGAAGCAATAGAGTTCAAATGCTTCTTAAAACGCGATATCGCATCTCATTTCTATGTTTCATGGTAAGATATAATATGATTTGCGAAGTGTTATGCATTCCTCGTCTACGATTCAAATGAACGTAAATGCGACACCTCCTTCCAAGGAAATAGCGTTTGCAGATGTCTACGTATCGTAACAATAGAGTTCTTATGATACTTAAAACGCGATATCGCATCTCATTTCTATGTTTCATGGTAAGATATAACATGATTTGCGAAGTGTTATGTATTCCTCGTCTACACTTCAAATGAATGTAAATGCGACACTTCCTTGCAAGGAAATAGCGTTTGCAGATGTCTAGGTACCGTAGCAATAGACTTTTAATGCTTCTTAAAACGCGATATCGCATCTCATTTCTATGTTTCATGGTAAGATGTAATATGATTTGCGAAGTGTTATGTATTCCTCGTCTACACTTCAAATTAATGTAATTGCGACACTTCCTTGTAAGGAAATTGCGTTTGCAGATGTCTACGTATCGAAGCAATAGAGTTCAAATGCTTCTTAAAACGAGATACTGCATCTCATATCTATGTTTCATGATAAGATATAATATTCATTGCGAAGTGTTATGCATTCCTAGTCTACGATTCAAATGAAAGTAAATGCGACACTTCCTTGCAAGGAAATAGCGTTTGCAGATGTCTACGTATCGAAGCAATAGAGTTCAAATGCTTCTTAAAACGAGATACTGCATCTCATATCTGTGTTTCATGATAAGATATAATATTCATTGCGAAGTGTTATGCATTCCTCGTCTACGATTCAAATGAAAGTAAATGCGACACTTCCTTGCAAGGAAATAGCGTTTGCAGATGTCTACGTATCGTAACAATAGAGTTCTTATGATTCTTGAAACGCGATATCGCATCGCATTTCTATGTTTCATGGTAAGATATAATAAGACTTGCGAAGTGTTATGTATTCCTCGTCTACACTACAAATGAATGTAAATACGACACTTCCTTGCAAGGAAATAGCGTTTGCAAATATCTGCCTATCGTAGCAATAGTATTCTAATGCTTCTTAAAATGCGATATCGCATCTCACTTCTATGTTTCATGGTAAGTTATAATATGATTTGCGAAGTGTTATGTATTCCTCGTCCACACTTCAAATGAATGTAAATGCGGCACTTCCTTGCAAGGAAATAGCGATTGCAGATGTCTACCTATCGTAGCAATAGAGTTCTAATGCTTCTTAAAACGCGATATCGCATCCCATTTCTATGTTTCATGGTAAGATATAATATGATTTGCGAACTGTTATGTATTCCTCGTCTACACCTCAAATGAATGTAAATGCGACACTTCCTTGCAGGGAAATAGCGTTTGCAGATGTCTACGTATCGAAGCAATAGAGTTCAAATGCTACTTAAAACGAGATATTGCATCTCATATCTATGTTTCATGATAAGATGTAATATTCATTGCGAAGTGTTATGCATTCCTCGTCTACGATTCGAATGAAAGTAAATGCGACACTTCCTTGCAAGGAAATAGCGTTTGCAGGTGTCTACGTATCGAAGCAATAGAGTTCAAATGCTACTTAAAACGAGATATTGCATCTCATATCTATGTTTCATGATAAGATGTAATATTCATTGCGAAGTGTTATGCATTCCTCGTCTACGATTCGAATGAAAGTAAATGCGACACTTCCTTGCAAGGAAATAGCGTTTGCAGATGTCTACGTATCGAAGCAATAGTGTTCTAAAGCTTCTTAAATCGCGATATCGCATCTCATTTCTATGTTTCATGGTAAGATATAATATGATTTGCGAAGTATCACGTATTCCCCGTCTACAATTCAAATGAATGTAAATGCGACACTTCCTTGCAAGGAAATAGCGTTTGCAGATGTCTACGTATCGTAGCAATAGAGTTCTAATGCTTCTTAAAACGCGATATCGCATCTCATTTCTATGTTTCATGGTAAGATATAATATGATTTGCGAACTGTTATGTATTCCTCGTCTACACCTCAAATGAATGTAAATGCGACACTTCCTTGCAGGGAAATAGCGTTTGCAGATGTCTACGTATCTAAGCAATAGAGTTCAAATGCTTCTTAAAACGAGATATTGCATCTCATATCTATGTTTCATGATAAGATATAATATTCATTGCGAAGTGTTATGCATTCCTCGTCTAGGATTCAAATGAATGTAAATGCGACACTTCCTTGCAAGGAAATAGCGTTTGCAGAGGTCTACGTATCGAAGCAATAGTGTTCTAAAGCTTCTTAAATCGCGATATCGCATCTCATTTCTATGTTTCATGGTAAGATATAATATGATTTGCGAAGTATCACGTATTCCCCGTCTACACTTCAAATGAATGTAAATGCGACACTTCCTTGCAAGGAAATAGCGTTTGCAGATGTCTACGTATCGTAGCAATAGAGTTCTAATGCTTCTTAAAACGCGATATCGCATCTCATTTCTATGTTTCATGGTAAGATATAATATGATTTGCGAAGTGTTATGTATTCCTCGTCTACACTTCAAATGAATGTAAATGCGACACTCGCTCGCTAGGAAATAGCGTTTGCAGATGTCTACGTATCGTAGCAATGGATATCTGATGCTTCTTAAACCGCGATATCGCACCTCATTTCTATGTTTTATGGTAAGATATAATATGATTTGCGAAGTGTTATGTATTCCTCGTCTACACTTCAAATGAATGTAAATGCGACACTTTCTTGCAAGGAAATAGCGTTTGCAGATGTCTACGTATCGAAGCAATAGAGTTCAAATGCTTCTTAAAACGAGATATTGCATCTCATATCTATGTTTCATGATAAGATGTAATATTCATTGCGAAGTGTTATGCATTCCTCGTCTACGATTCGAATGAAAGTAAATGCGACACTTCCTTGCAAGGAAATAGCGTTTGCAGATGTCTACGTATCGAAGCAATAGTGTTCTAAAGCTTCTTAAATCGCGATATCGCATCTCATTTCTATGTTTCATGGTAAGATATAATATGATTTGCGAAGTATCACGTATTCCCCGTCTACAATTCAAATGAATGTAAATGCGACACTTCCTTGCAAGGAAATAGCGTTTGCAGATGTCTACGTATCGTAGCAATAGAGTTCTAATGCTTCTTAAAACGCGATATCGCATCTCATTTCTATGTTTCATGGTAAGATATAATATGATTTGCGAAGTGTTATGCATTCCTCGTCTACGATTCAAATGAACGTAAATGCGACACCTCCTTCCAAGGAAATAGCGTTTGCAGATGTCTACGTATCGTAACAATAGAGTTCTTATGATACTTAAAACGCGATATCGCATCTCATTTCTATGATTCATGGTAAGATATAATATGATTTGCGAAGTGTTATGTATTCCTCGTCTACACTTCAAATGAATGTGAATGCGATACTTCCTCGCTAGGAAATAGCGTTTGCAGATGTCTACGTATCGTAGCAATAGCTTTCTAATGCTTCCTAAAACGCGATATCGCATCTCATTTCTATGTTTCATGGTGAGATATAACATGATTTGCGAAGTGTCATGTATTCCTCGTCTACACTTCAAATGAATGTGAATGCGATACTTCCCCGCTAGGAAATAGCGTTTGCAGATGTCTACGTATCGTAGCAATAGCTTTCTAATGCTTCTTAAAACGCGATATCGCATCTCATTTCTATGTTTCATGGTAAGATATAAGATGATTAGCTATGTGTCATGTATTCCTCGTCTACACTTCAAATGAATGTAAATGCGACACTTCCTTGTTAGGAAATAGCGTCTGCAGATGTCTGGGTATCGTAGCAATAGAGTTCTAATGCTTCTTAAAACGAGATATTGCATCTCATATCTATGTTTCATGATAAGATATAATGTTCATTGCGAAGTGTTATGCTTTTCCTCGTCTACGGTTCAAATGAATGTAAATGCGACACTTCCTTGCAAGGAAATAGCGTTTGCAAATGTCTACCTATCGTAGCAATAGTGTTCTAATTCTTCTTAAAACGCGATATCGCATCTCATTTCTATGTTTCATGGTAAGGTATAATATGATTTGCGAAGTGTTATGTATTCCTCGTCTACACTTCAAATGAATGTAAATGCGACACTTCCTTGCAAGGAAATAGCGTTTGCAGATGTCTACGTATCGTAGCAATGGATTTCTGATGCTTCTTATAACGCGATATCGCATCTCATTTCTATGTTTTATGGTAAGATATAATATGATTTGCGAAGTGTTATGTATTCCTCGTCTACACTTCAAATGAATGTAAATGCGACACTTCCTTGCAAGGAAATAGCGTTTGCAGATGTCTACGTATCGAAGCAATAGAGTTCAAATGCTTCTTAAAACGAGATATTGCATCTCATATCTATGTTTCATGATAAGATATAATGTTCATTGCGAATTATTATGTATTCCTCGTCTACACTTCAAATGAATGTGAATGCGATACTTCCCCGCTAGGAAATAGCGTTTGCAGATGTCTACGTATCGTAGCAATAGCTTTCTAATGCTTCTTAAAACGCGATATCGCATCTCATTTCTATGCTTCATGGTAAGATATAAGATGATTAGCTATGTGTCATGTATTCCTCGTCTACACTTCAAATGAATGTAAATGCGACACTTCCTTGTTAGGAAATAGCGTCTGCAGATGTCTGGGTATCGTAGCAATAGAGTTCTAATGCTTCTTAAAACGCGATATCGCATCTCATTTCTATGTTTCATGGTAAGATGTAATATGATTTGCGAAGTGTTATGCATTCCTCGTCTACGATTCAAATGAATGTAAATGCGACACTTCCTTGCAAGGAAATAGCGTTTGCAGATGTCTACGCATCGTAGCAATAGAGTTCTTATGATTTTTAAAACGATATATCGCATCTCATTTCTATGTTTCATGGTAAGGTATAATATGATTTGCGAAGTGTTATGTATTCTTCGTCTACACTTCAAATGAATGTAAATGCGACACTTCCTTGCAAGGAAATAGCGTTTGCAGATGTCTACGTATCGTAGCAATAGAGTTCTTATGATTCTTAAAACGATATATCGCATCTCATTTCTATGTTTCATGGTAAGATATAAGATGATTAGCTATGTGTCATGTATTCCTCGTCTACACTTCAAATGAATGTAAATGCGACACTTCCTTGTTAGGAAATAGCGTCTGCAGATGTCTACGTATCGAAGCAATAGAGTTTAAATGCTTCTTAAAACGAGATACTGCATCTCATATCTATGTTTTATGATAAGATATAATATTCATAGCGAAGTGTTATGCATTCCTCGACTACGATTCAAATGAATGTAAAAGCGACACTTCCTTGTAAGGAAATAGCGTTTGCAGATGTCTACGTATCGTAGCAATAGATTTCTAATGCTTCTTAAAACGCGATATCGCATCTCATTTCTATGTTTCATGGTAAGATGTAATATGATTTGCGAAGTGTTATGTATTCCTCGTCTACACTTCAAATGAATGTAAATGCGACACTTCCTTGCTAGGAAATAGCGTCTGCAGATGTCTAGGTATCGTAGCAATAGAGTTTTAATGCTTCTTAAAACGCGATATCGCATCTCATTTCTATGTTTCATGGTAAGATGTAATATGATTTGCGAAGTGTTATGTATTCCTCGTCTACACTTCAAATTAATGTAAATGCGACACTTCCTTGTAAGGAAATTGCGTTTGCAGATGTCTACGTATCGAAGCAATAGAGTTCAAATGCTTCTTAAAACGAGATATTGCATCTCATATCTATGTTTCATGATAAGATATAATATTCATTGCGAAGTGTTATGCTTTTCCTCGTCTACGGTTCAAATGAATGTATATGCGACACTTCCTCGCTAGGAAATAGTGTTTGCAGATGTCTACGTATCGTAGCAATAGGTTTCTAATGCTTTTTAAAACGCGATATCGCATCTCATTTCTATGTTTCATGGTAAGATATAATATGATTTGCGAAGTGTCATGTATTCCTCGTCTACACTTCAAATGAATGTAAATGCGACACTTCCTTGCTAGGAAATAGCGTTTGCAGATGTCTACGTATCGTAGCAATAGAGTTCTAATGCTTCTTAAAACGCGATATCGCATCTCATTTCTATGTTTCATGGTAAGATGTAATATGATTTGCGAAGTGTTATGTATTCCTCGTCTACACTTCAAATGAATGTAAATGCGACACTTCCTCGCTAGGAAATAGCGTTTGCAGATGTCTACGTATCGTAGCAATAGATTTCTAATGCTTTTTAAAACGCGATATCGCATCTCATTTCTATGTTTCATGGTAAGATATAATATGATTTGCGAAGTGTCATGTATTCCTCGTCTACACTTCAAATGAATGTAAATGCGACACTTCCTTGCTAGGAAATAGCGTCTGCAGATGTCTACGTATCGAAGCAATAGAGTTTAAATGCTTCTTAAAACGCGAAATCGCATCTCATTTCTATGTTTCATGGTAAGATGTAATATGATTTGCGAAGTGTTATGTATTCCTCGTCTACACTTCAAATTAATGTAAATGCGACACTTCCTTGTAAGGAAATTGCGTTTGCAGATGTCTACGTATCGAAGCAATAGAGTTCAAATGCTTCTAAAAACGAGATATTGCATCTCATATCTATGTTTCATGATAAGATATAATATTCATTGCGAAGTGTTATGCTTTTCCTCGTCTACGGTTCAAATGAATGTAAATGCGACACTTCCTCGCTAGGAAATAGTGTTTGCAGATGTATACGTATCGTAGCAATAGATTTCTAATGCTTTTTAAAACGCGATATCGCATCTCATTTCTATGTTTCATGGTAAGATATAATATGATTTGCGAAGTGTCATGTATTCCTCGTCTACACTTCAAATGAATGTAAATGCGACACTTCCTTGCTAGGAAATAGCGTTTGCAGATGTCTACGTTTCGTAGCAATAGAGTTCTAATGCTTCTTAAAACGCGATATCGCATCTCATTTCTATGTTTCATGGTAAGATGTAATATGATTTGCGAAGTGTTATGTATTCCTCGTCTACACTTCAAATGAATGTAAATGCGACACTTCCTCGCTAGGAAATAGCGTTTGCAGATGTCTACGTATCGTAGCAATAGATTTCTAATGCTTTTTAAAACGCGATATCGCATCTCATTTCTATGTTTCATGGCAAGATATAATATGATTTGCGAAGTGTCATGTATTCCTCGTCTACACTTCAAATGAATGTAAATGCGACACTTCCTTGCTAGGAAATAGCGTCTGCAGATGTCTACGTATCGAAGCAATAGAGTTTAAATGCTTCCTAAAACGAGATACTGCATCTCATATCTATGTTTTATGATAAGATATAATATTCATAGCGAAGTGTTATGCATTCCTCGACTACGATTCAAATGAATGTAAATGCGACACTTCCTTGTAAGGAAATTGCGTTTGCAGATGTCTACGTATCGAAGCAATAGTGTTCAAATGCTTCTTAAAACGAGATACTGCATCTCATATCTATGTTTCATGAGAAGATATAATATTCATTGCGAATTATTATGTATTCCTCGTCTAGACTTCAAATGAATGTAAATGCGGCACTTCCTTGCAAGGAAATAGCGTTTGCAGATGTCTACGTATCGAAGCAATAGTGTTCAAATGCTTCTTAAAACGAGATACTGCATCTCATATCTATGTTTCATGATAAGATATAATATTCAATGCGAAGTGTTATGCATTCCTCGTCTACGACTCAAATGAAAGTAAATGCGACACTTCCTTGCAAGGAAATAGCGTTTGCAGATGTCTACGTATCGAAGCAATAGAGTTCAAATGCTTCTTAAAACGAGATATTGCATCTCATATCTATGTTTCATGATAAGATATGATATTCATTGCGAATTATTATGTATTCCTCGTCTAGACTTCAAATGAATGTAAATGCGACACTTCCTTGCCAGGAAATAGCGTCTGCAGATGTCTAGGTATCGTAGCAATAGAGTTCTAATGCTTCTTAAAACGCAATATCGCATCTCATTTCTATGTTTCATGGTAAGATGTAATATGATTTGCGAAGTGTTATGTATTCCTCGTCTACATTTCAAATGAATGTAAATGCGACACTTCCTCGCTAGGAAATAGTGTTTGCAGATGTCTACGTATCGTAGCAATAGATTTCTAATGCTTTTTAAAACGCGATATCGCATCTCATTTCTATGTTTCATGGTAAGATATAATATGATTTGCGAAGTGTCATGTATTCCTCGTCTACACTTCAAATGAATGTAAATGCGACACTTCCTTGCTAGGAAATAGCGTCTGCAGATGTCTACGTATCGAAGCAATAGAGTTTAAATGCTTCTTAAAACGAGATACTGCATCTCATATCTATGTTTCATGATAAGATATAATATTCATTGCGAAGTGTTATGCATTCCTCGTCTTCGATTCAAATGAAAGTAAATCCGACACTTCCTTGCAAGGAAATAGCGTTTGCAGATGTCTACGTATCGAAGCAATAGAGTTCAAATGCTTCTAAAAACGAGATATTGCATCTCATATCTATGTTTCATGATAAGATATAATATTCATTGCGAAGTGTTATGCTTTTCCTCGTCTACGGTTCAAATGAATGTAAATGCGACACTTCCTCGCTAGGAAATAGTGTTTGCAGATGTATACGTATCGTAGCAATAGATTTCTAATGCTTTTTAAAACGCGATATCGCATCTCATTTCTATGTTTCATGGTAAGATATAATATGATTTGCGAAGTGTCATGTATTCCTCGTCTACACTTCAAATGAATGTAAATGCGACACTTCCTTGCTAGGAAATAGCGTTTGCAGATGTCTACGTATCGTAGCAATAGAGTTCTAATGCTTCTTAAAACGCGATATCGCATCTCATTTCTATGTTTCATGGTAAGATGTAATATGATTTGCGAAGTGTTATGTATTCCTCGTCTACACTTCAAATGAATGTAAATGCGACACTTCCTCGCTAGGAAATAGCGTTTGCAGATGTCTACGTATCGTAGCAATAGATTTCTAATGCTTTTTAAAACGCGATATCGCATCTCATTTCTATGTTTCATGGCAAGATATAATATGATTTGCGAAGTGTCATGTATTCCTCGTCTACACTTCAAATGAATGTAAATGCGACACTTCCTTGCTAGGAAATAGCGTCTGCAGATGTCTACGTATCGAAGCAATAGAGTTTAAATGCTTCCTAAAACGAGATACTGCATCTCATATCTATGTTTTATGATAAGATATAATATTCATAGCGAAGTGTTATGCATTCCTCGACTACGATTCAAATGAATGTAAATGCGACACTTCCTTGTAAGGAAATTGCGTTTGCAGATGTCTACGTATCGAAGCAATAGTGTTCAAATGCTTCTTAAAACGAGATACTGCATCTCATATCTATGTTTCATGAGAAGATATAATATTCATTGCGAATTATTATGTATTCCTCGTCTAGACTTCAAATGAATGTAAATGCGGCACTTCCTTGCAAGGAAATAGCGTTTGCAGATGTCTACGTATCGAAGCAATAGTGTTCAAATGCTTCTTAAAACGAGATACTGCATCTCATATCTATGTTTCATGATAAGATATAATATTCAATGCGAAGTGTTATGCATTCCTCGTCTACGACTCAAATGAAAGTAAATGCGACACTTCCTTGCAAGGAAATAGCGTTTGCAGATGTCTACGTATCGAAGCAATAGAGTTCAAATGCTTCTTAAAACGAGATATTGCATCTCATATCTATGTTTCATGATAAGATATGATATTCATTGCGAATTATTATGTATTCCTCGTCTAGACTTCAAATGAATGTAAATGCGACACTTCCTTGCCAGGAAATAGCGTCTGCAGATGTCTAGGTATCGTAGCAATAGAGTTCTAATGCTTCTTAAAACGCAATATCGCATCTCATTTCTATGTTTCATGGTAAGATGTAATATGATTTGCGAAGTGTTATGTATTCCTCGTCTACATTTCAAATGAATGTAAATGCGACACTTCCTCGCTAGGAAATAGTGTTTGCAGATGTCTACGTATCGTAGCAATAGATTTCTAATGCTTTTTAAAACGCGATATCGCATCTCATTTCTATGTTTCATGGTAAGATATAATATGATTTGCGAAGTGTCATGTATTCCTCGTCTACACTTCAAATGAATGTAAATGCGACACTTCCTTGCTAGGAAATAGCGTCTGCAGATGTCTACGTATCGAAGCAATAGAGTTTAAATGCTTCTTAAAACGAGATACTGCATCTCATATCTATGTTTCATGATAAGATATAATATTCATTGCGAAGTGTTATGCATTCCTCGTCTTCGATTCAAATGAAAGTAAATCCGACACTTCCTTGCAAGGAAATAGCGTTTGCAGATGTCTACGTATCGAAGCAATAGAGTTCAAATGCTTCTTAAAACGAGATATTGCATCTCATATCTATGTTTCATGATAAGATATAATGTTCATTGCGAAGTGTTATGCTTTTCCTCGTCTACGGTTCAAATGAATGTAAATGCGACACTTCCTTGCAAGGAAATAGCGTTTGCAAATGTCTACCTATCGTAGCAATAGTGTTCTAATTCTACTTAAAACGCGATATCGCATCTCATTTCTATGTTTCATGGTAAGGTATAATATGATTTGCGAAGTGTTATGTATTCCTCGTCTACACTTCAAATGAATGTAAATGCGACACTTCCTTGCAAGGAAATAGCGTTTGCAGATGTCTACGTATCGTAGCAATGGATTTCTGATGCTTCTTATAACGCGATATCGCATCTCATTTCTATGTTTTATGGTAAGATATAATATGATTTGCGAAGTGTTATGTATTCCTCGTCTACACTTCAAATGAATGTAAATGCGACACTTCCTTGCAAGGAAATAGCGTTTGCAGATGTCTACGTATCGAAGCAATAGAGTTCAAATGCTTCTTAAAACGAGATATTGCATCTCATATCTATGTTTCATGATAAGATATAATGTTCATTGCGAATTATTATGTATTCCTCGTCTAGACTTCAAATGAATGTAAATGCGACACTTCCTTGCCAGGAAATAGCGTCTGCAGATGTCTAGGTATCGTAGCAATAGTGTTCTAATGCTTCTTAAAACGCGATATCGCATCTCATTTCTATGTTTCATGGTAAGATGTAATATGATTTGCGAAGTGTCATGTATTCCTCGTCTACACTTCAAATGAATGTAAATGCGACACTTCCTTGCTAGGAAATAGCGTCTGCAGAGGTCTACGTATCGAAGCAATAGAGTTTAAATGCTTCTTAAAACGAGATACTGCATCTCATATCTATGTTTTATGATAGGATATAATATTCATAGCGAAGTGTTATGCATTCCTCGACTACGATTCAAATGAATGTAAATGCGACACTTCCTTGCAAGGAAATAGCGTTTGCAGATGTCTACGTATCGTAGCAATAGATTTCTAATGCTTCTTAAGACGCGATATCGCATCTCATTTCTATGTTTCATGGTAAGATGTAATATGATTTGCGAAGTGTTATGTATTCCTCGTCTACACTTCAAATGAATGTAAATGCGACACTTCCTTGCTAGGAAATAGCGTCTGCAGATGTCTAGGTATCGTAGCAATAGAGTTTTAATGCTTCTTAAAACGCGATATCGCATCTCATTTCTATGTTTCATGGTAAGATGTAATATGATTTGCGAAGTGTTATGTATTCCTCGTCTACACTTCAAATTAATGTAAATGCGACACTTCCTTGTAAGGAAATTGCGTTTGCAGATGTCTACGTATCGAAGCAATAGAGTTCAAATGCTTCTTAAAACGAGATACTGCATCTCATATCTATGTTTCATGATAAGATATAATATTCATTGCGAAGTGTTATGCATTCCTCGTCTACGATTCAAATGAAAGTAAATGCGACACTTCCTTGCAAGGAAATAGCGTTTGCAGATGTCTACGTATCGAAGCAATAGAGTTCAAATGCTTCTTAGAACGAGATATGCGAAGTGTTATGCTTTTCCTCGTCTACGGTTCAAATGAATGTAAATGCGACACTTCCTTGCAAGGAAATAGCGTTTGCAAATGTCTACCTATCGTAGCAATAGTGTTCTAATTCTTCTTAAAACGAGATATTGCATCTCATATCTATGTTTCATGATAAGATATAATATTCATTCCGAATTATTATGTATTCCTCGTCTAGACTTCAAATGAATGTAAATGCGACACTTCCTTGCCAGGAAATAGCGTCTGCAGATGTCTAGGTATCGTAGCAATAGAGTTCTAATGCTTCTTAAAACGCGATATCGCATCACATTTCTATGTTTCATGGTAGGATGTAATATGATTTGCGAAGTGTTATGTATTCCTCGTCTACATTTCAAATGAATGTAAATGCGGCACTTTCTTGCAAGGAAATAGCGTCTGCAGATGACTAGGTATCGTAGCAATAGAGTTCTAATGCTTCTTAAAACGCGATATCGCATCTCATTTCTATGTTTCATGGTAAGATGTAATATGATTTGCGAAGTGTTATGTATTCCTCGTCTACACTTCAAATGAATGTAAATGCGACACTTCCTTGCTAGGAAATAGCGTCTGCAGATGTCTGGGTATCGTAGCAATAGAGTTCTAATGCTTCTTAAAACGCGATATCGCATCTCATTTCTATGTTTCATGGTAAGATATAATATGATTTGCGAAGTGTTATGTATTCCTTGTCTCAACTTCAAATGAATGTAAATGCGACACTTCCTTGCAAGGAAATAGCGTTTGCAGATGTCTACGTATCGAAGCAATAGAGTTCAAATGCTTCTTAAAACGAGATATTGCATCTCATATCTATGTTTCATGATAGGATATAATATTCATTGCGAATTGTTATGCATTCCTCGTCTACGATTCAAACGAATGTAAATGCGACACTTCCTTGCAAGGAATGGATTTCTGATGCTTCTTAAAACGCGATATCGCATCTCATTTCTATGTTTTATGGTAAGATATAATATGATTTGCGAAGTGTTATGTATTCATCGTCTACACTTCAAATGAATGTAAATGCGACACTTCCTTGCAAGGAAATAGCGTCTGCAGATGGCTAGGTATCGTAGCAATAGAGTTCTAATGCTTCTTAAAACGCGATATCGCATCTCATTTCTATGTTTCATGGTAAGATGTAATATGATTTGCGAAGTGTTATGTATTCCTCGTCTACATTTCAAATGAATGTAAATGCGACGCTTCCTCGCTAGGAAATAGTGTTTGCAGATGTCTACGTATCGTAGCAATAGATTTCTAATGCTTTTTAAAACGCGATATCGCATCTCATTTCTATGTTTCATGGTAAGATATAATATGATTTGCGAAGTGTCATGTATTCCTCGTCTACACTTCAAATGAATGTAAATGCGACACTTCCTTGCTAGGAAATAGCGTCTGCAGATGTCTACGTATCGAAGCAATAGAGTTTAAATGCTTCTTAAAACGAGATACTGCATCTCATATCTATGTTTTATGATAAGATATAATATTCATAGCGAAGTGTTATGCATTCCTCGACTACGATTCAAATGAATGTAAATGCGACACTTCCTTGCAAGGAAATGGCGTTTGCAGATGTCTACGTATCGTAGCAATAGATTTCTAATGCTTCTTAAAACGCGATATCGCAACTCATTTCTATGTTTGATGGTAAGATGTAATATGATTTGCGAAGTGTTATGTATTCCTCGTCTACACTTCAAATGAATGTAAATGCGACACTTCCTTGCAAGGAAATAGCGTTTGCAGATGTCTAGGTATCGTAGCAATAGAGTTTTAATGCTTCTTAAAACGCGATATCGCATCTCATTTCTATGTTTCATGGTGAGATGTAATAGGATTTGCGAAGTGTTATGTATTCCTAGTCTACACTTCAAATTAATGTAAATGCGACACTTCCTTGTAAGGAAATTGCGTTTGCAGATGTCTACGTATCGAAGCAATAGAGTTCAAATGCTTCTTAAAACGAGATACTGCATCTCATATCTATGTTTCATGATAAGATATAGTATTCATTGCGAATTGTTATGCATTCCTCGTCTACGATTCAAATGAAAGTAAATGCGACACTTCCTTGCAAGGAAATAGCGTTTGCAGATGTCTACGTATCGAAGCAATAGTGTTTAAATGCTTCTTAAAACGAGATACTGCATCTCATATATATGTTTCATGATACGATATAATATTCATTGCGAAGTTTTATGCATTCCTCGTCTACGATTCAAATGAAAGTAAATGCGACACTTCCTTGCAAGGAAATAGCGTTTGCAGATGTCTGCGTATCGTAACAATAGAGTTCTTATGATTCTTGAAACGCGATATCGCATCTCATTTCTATGTTTCATGGTAAGATATAATATGACTTGCGAAGTGTTATGTATTCCACGTCTACACTTCAAATGAATGTAAATACGACACTTCCTTGCAAGGAAATAGCGTTTGCAAATATCTGCCTATCGTAGCAATAGTATTCTAATGCTTCTTAAAATGCGATATCGCATCTCACTTCTATGTTTCATGGAAAGTTATAATATGATTTGCGAAGTGTTATGTATTCCTCGTCCACACTTCAAATGAATGTAAATGCGACACTTCCTTGCAAGGAAATAGCGTTTGCAGATGTCTACGTATCGAAGCAATAGAGTTCAAATGCTTCTTAAAACGAGATATTGCATCTCATACCTATGTTTCATGATAAGATATAATATTCATTGCGAAGTGTGATGCATTCCTCGTCTACGATTCAAATGGATGTAAATGCGACACTTCCTTGCAAGGAAATAGCGTTTGCAGATGCCTACGTATCGTAGCAATAGAGTTCTTATGATTCTTAAAACGCGATATCGCATCTCATTTCTATGTTTCATGGTAAGATATAATTTGATTTGAGAAGTGTTATGTATTCCTCGTCTACACTTCAAATGAATGTGAATGCGACACTTCCTCGCTAGGAAATAGCGTTTGCAGTTGTCTACGTATCGTAGAAATAGATTTCTAATGCTTCTTAAAACGCGATATCGCATCTCATTTCTATGTTTCATGGTAAGATATAATATGATATGCGGAGTGTCATGTCTTCCTCGTCTACACTTCAAATGAATGTAAATGCGACACTTCCTTGCAAGGAAATAGCGTTTGCAGATATCTACGTATCGTAGCAATGGATTTCTAATGCTTCTTAAAACGCGATATCGCATCTCATTTATATGTTTCATGGTAAGATGTAATATGATTTGCGAAGTGTTATGTATTCCTCGTCTACACTTCAGATGAATGTAAATGCGACACTTCCTTGCAAGGAAATAGCGTTTGCAGATGTCTACGTATCGAAGCAATAGAGTTCAAATGCTTCTTAAAACGAGATATTGCATCTCATATCTATGTTTCATGATAAGATATAATATTCATTGCGAATTATTATGTATTCCTCGTCTAGACTTCAAATGAATGTAAATGCGACACTTCCTTGCCAGGAAATAGCGTCTGCAGATGTCTAGGTATCGCAGCAATAGAGTTCTAATGCTTCTTAAAACGCGATATCGCATCTCATTTCTATATTTCATGGTAAGATATAATATGATTTGCGAAGTGTTATGTATTCCTTGTCTCAACTTCAAATGAATGTAAATGCGACACTTCCTTGCAAGGAAATAGCGTTTGCAGATGTCTACGTATCGAAGCAATAGAGTTCAAATGCTTCTTAAAACGAGATATTGCATCTCATATCTATGTTTCATGATAGGATATAATATTCATTGCGAATTGTTATGCATTCCTCGTCTACGATTCAAACGAATGTAAATGCGACACTTCCTTGCAAGGAATGGATTTCTGATGCTTCTTAAAACGCGATATCGCATCTCATTTCTATGTTTTATGGTAAG
Source organism: Xylocopa sonorina (assembly GCF_050948175.1). Lineage (NCBI taxonomy): Eukaryota > Metazoa > Arthropoda > Insecta > Hymenoptera > Apidae > Xylocopa > Xylocopa sonorina. Next base: position 226,410 of record NW_027490162.1, read on the forward strand.
ATATAATATGATTTGCGAAGTGTTATATATTCCATGTCTACACATCAAATGAATGTAAATGCGACACTTCCTTGCAAGGAAATAGCGTTTGCAGATGTCTACGTATCGAAGCAATAGTGTTCAAATGCTTCTTAAAACGAGATATTGCATCTCTTATCTATGCTTCATGATAAGATATAATATTCATTGCGAAGTGTTATGTTTTTCCTCGTCTACGGTTCAAATGAATGTAAATGCGACACTTCCTTGCAAGGAAATAGCGTTTGCAGATGTCTACGTATCGAAGCAATAGTGTTCAAATGCTTCTTAAAACGAGATATTGCATCTCATATCTATGCTTCATGATAAGATATAATATTCATCGCGAAGTGTTATGCTTTTCCTCGTCTACGGTTCAAATGAATGTAAATGCGACACTTCCTTGCAAGGAAGTAGCGTTTGCAGATGTCTACGTATCGTAGCAATAGAGGTCATATGATTCTTAAAACGCGATATCGCATCTCATTTCTATGTTTCATGGTAAGATATAACATGATTTGCGAAGTGTTATGTATTCCTCGTCTACACTTCAAATGAATGTAAATGCGACACTTCCTCGCTAGGAAATAGCGTCTGCAGATGTCTAGGAATCGTAGTAATAGAGTTCTAATGCTTCTTAAAACGAGATATTGCATCTCATATCTATGTTTCATGATAAGATATAATATTAATTGCGACGTGTTGTGCATTCCTCGTCTACGATTCCAATGAAAGTAAATGCGACACTTTCTTGCAAGGAAACAGCGTTTGCAGATGTCTGCGTATCGTAGCAATAGAGTTCATATGATTCTTAAAACGCGATATCGCATCTCATTTCTATGTTTCATGGTAAGATATAACATGATTTGCGAAGTGTTATGTATTCCTCGTCTACACTTCAAATGAATGTGAATGCGATACTTCCTCGCTAGGAAATAGCGTTTGCAGATGTCTACGCATCGTAGCAATAGCTTTCTAATGCTTCTTAAAACGCGATATCGCATCTCATTTCTATGTTTCATGGTAAGATATAACATGATTTGCGAAGTGTTATGTATACCTCGTCTACACTTCAAATGAATGTGAATGGTGATACTTCCTCGCTAGGAAATAGCGTTTGCAGATGTCTACGTATCGTAGCAATAGATTTCTAATGCTTCTTAAAACGGCGATGTCGCATCTCATTTCTATGTTTCATGGTAAGATATAATATGATTTGCGAAGTACTATGTATTCCTCGTCTACACCTCAAATGAATGTAAATGCGACACTTCCTTGCAGGGAAATAGCGTTCGCAGATGTCTACGTATCGTAGCAATAGAGTTCTTATAATTCTTAAAACGCGATTTCGCATCTCATTTCTATGTCTCATGGTAAGATATAATATGATTTGCTAAGTGTCATGTATTCCTCGTCTACACTTCAAATGAATGTAAATGCGACACTTCCTTGTTAGGAAATAACGTCTGCAGATGTCTGGGTATCGCAGCAATAGAGTTCTAATGCTTCTCAAAACGCGATATCGCATCTCATTTCTACGTTTCATGGTAAGATGTATTATGATTTGCGAAGTGTTATGCATTCCTCGTCTACGATTCAAATGAATGTAAATGCGACACTTCCTTGCAAGGAAATAGCGTTTGCAGATGTCTACGTATCGTAGCAATAGAGTTCTTATGATTCTTAAAAAGCGATATCGCATCTCATTTCTATGTTTCATGGTAAGGTATAATATGATTTGCGAAGTGTTATGTATTCCTCGTCTACACTTCAAATGAATGTGAATGCGACACTTCCTCGCTAGGAAATAGCGTCTGCAGATGTATAAGTATCGTAGCAATAGAGTTCCAATGCTTCTTAAAACGAGATATTGCATCTAATATCTATGTTTCATGATAAGATATAATATTCATTGCGAAGTGTTATGCATTCCTCGTCTACGATTCAAATGAAAGTAAATGCGACACTTCCTTGCAAGGAAATAGCGTTTGCAGATGTCTACGTATCGTAGCAATAGAGTTCATATGATTCTTAAAACGCGATAACGCATCTCATTTCTATGTTTCATGGTAAGATATAACATGATTTGCGAAGTGTTATGTATTCCTCGTCTACACTTCAAATGAATGTGAATGCGATACTTCCTCGCTAGGAAATAGCGTTTGCAGATGTCTACGTATCGTAGCAATAGCTTTCTAATGCTTCTTAAAACGCGATATCGCATCTCATTTCTATGTTTCATGGTAAGATATAACACGATTTGCGAAGTGTCATGTATTCCACGTCTACACTTCAAATGAATGTGAATGCGATACTTCCTCGCTAGGAAATAGCGTTTGCAGATGTCTACGTATCGTAGCAATAGATTTCTAATGCTTCTTAAAACGGCGATATCGCATCTCATTTCTATGTTTCACGGTAAGATATAATATGATTTGCGAAGTGTTATGTATTCGTCGTCTACACCTCAAATGAATGTAAATGCGACACTTCCTTGCAGGGAAATAGCGTTTGCAGATGTCTACGTATCGAAGCAATAGAGTTCTAATGCTTCTTAAAACGAGATATTGCATCTCATATCTATGTTTCATGATAAGATATAATATTCATTGCGAAGTGTTAAGCATTCCTCGTCTACGATTCAAATGAATGTAAATGCGACACTTCCTTGCAAGGAAATAGCGTTTGCAGATGTCTACGTATCGTAGCAATAGAGTTCTTATAATTCTTAAAACGCGATTTCGCATCTCATTTCTATGTTTCATGGTAAGATGTAATATGATTTGCGAAGTGTTATGTATTCCTCGTCTACACTTCAAATTAATGTAAATGCGACACTTCCTTGTAAGGAAATTGCGTTTGCAGATGTCTACGTATCGAAGCAATAGAGTTCAAATGCTTCTTAAAACGAGATACTGCATATCATATCTATGTTTCATGATAAGATATAATATTCATTGCGAAGTGTTATGCATTCCTCGTCTACGATTCAAATGAAAGTAAATGCTACAGTTCCTTGCAAGGAAATAGCGTTTGCAGATGTCTACGTATCGTAGCAATAGAGTTCTTATGATTCTTAAAACGCGATATCGCATCTCATTTCTATGTTTCATGGTAAGGTATAATATGATTTGCGAAGTGTTATGTATTCCTCGTCTATATTTCAAATGAATGTGAATGCGACACTTCCTCGCAAGGAAATAGCGTCTGCAGATGTCTAGGTATCGTAGTAATAGAGTTCTAATGCTTCTTAAAACGAGATATTGCATCTCATATCTATGTTTCATGATAAGATATAATATTCGTTGCGACGTGTTGTGCATTCCTCGTCTACGATTCCAATGAAAGTAAATGCGACACTTTCTTGCAAGGAAATAGCGTTTGCAGATGTCTGCGTATCGTAGCAATAGAGTTCATATGATTCTTAAAACGCGATATCGCATCTCATTTCTATGTTTCATGGTAAGATATAACATGATTTGCGAAGTGTTATGTATTCCTCGTCTACACTTCAAATGAATGTGAATGCGATACTTCCTCGCTAGGAAATAGCGTTTGCAGATGTCTACGTATCGTAGCATTAGCTTTCTAATGCTTCTTAAAACGCGATATCGCATCTCATTTCTACGTTTCATGGTAAGATATAACACGATTTGCGAAGTGCCATGTATTCCACGTCTACACTTCTAATGAATGTGAATGCGATACTTCCTCGCTAGGAAATAGCCTTTGCAGATGTCTACGTATCGTAGCAACAGATTTCTAATGCTTCTTAAAACGGCGATATCGCATCTCATTTCTATGTTTCATGGTAAGATATAATATGATTTGCGAAGTGTTATGTATTCCTCGTCTACACCTCAAATGAATGTAAATGCGACACTTCCTTGCAGGGAAATAGCGTTTGCAGATGTCTACGTATCGAAGCAATAGAGTTCTAATGCTTCTTAAAACGAGATATTGCATCTCATATCTATGTTTCATGATAAGATATAGTACTCATTGCGAAGTGATAAGCATTCCTCGTCTACGATTCAAATGAATGTAAATGCGACACTTCCTTGCAAGGAAATAGCGTTTGCAGATGTCTAGGTATCGTAGCAATAGAGTTTTAATGCTTCTTAAAACGCGATATCGCATCTCATTTCTATGTTTCATGGTAAGATATAATATGACTTGCGAAGTGTTATGTATTCCTCGTCTACACTTCAAATGAATGTAAATACGACACTTCCTTGCAAGGAAATAGCGTTTGCAAATATCTGCCTATCGTAGCAATAGTATTCTAATGCTTCTTAAAATGCGATATCGCATCTCACTTCTATGTTTCATGGAAAGTTATAATATGATTTGCGAAGTGTTATGTATTCCTCGTCCACACTTCAAATGAATGTAAATGCGACACTTCCTTGCAAGGAAATAGCGTTTGCAGATATCTACGTATCGTAGCAATGGATTTCTAATGCTTCTTAAAACGCGATATCGCATCTCATTTATATGTTTCATGGTAAGATGTAATATGATTTGCGAAGTGTTATGTATTCCTTGTCTCAACTTCAAATGAATGTAAATGCGACACTTCCTTGCAAGGAAATAGCGTTTGCAGATGTCTACGTATCGAAGCAATAGAGTTTAAATGCTTCTTAAAACGAGATATTGCATCTCATATCTATGTTTCATGATAGGATATAATATTCATTGCGAATTGTTATGCATTCCTCGTCTACGATTCAAACGAATGTAAATGCGACACTTCCTTGCAAGGAATGGATTTCTGATGCTTCTTAAAACGCGATATCGCATCTCATTTCTATGTTTTATGGTAAGATATAATATGATTTGCGAAGTGCTATGTATTCCTCGTCTACACCTCAAATGAATGTAAATGCGACACTTCCTTGCAGGGAAATAGCGTTTGCAGATGTCTACGTATCGTAGCAATAGAGTTCTTATAATTCTTAAAACGCGATTTCGCATCTCATTTCTATGTTTCATGGTAAGATATAATATGATTTGCTAAGTGTCATGTATTCCTCGTTTACACTTCAAATGAATGTAAATGCGACACTTCCTTGTTAGGAAATAGCGTCTGCAGATGTCTGGGTATCGTAGCAATAGAGTTCTAATGCTTCTTAAAACGCGATATCGCATCTCATTTCTACGTTTCATGGTAAGATGTATTATGATTTGCGAAGTGTTATGCATTCCTCGTCTACGATTCAAATGAATGTAAATGCGACACTTCCTTGCAAGGAAATAGCGTTTGCAGATGTCTACGTATCGTAGCAATAGTGTTCTTATGATTCTTAAAAAGCGATATCGCATCTCATTTCTATGTTTCATGGTAAGGTATAATATGATTTGCGAAGTGTTATGTATTCCTCGTCTACACTTCAAATGAATGTGAATGCGACACTTCCTCGCTAGGAAATAGCGTCTGCAGATGTATGAGTATCGTAGCAATAGAGTTCCAATGCTTCTTAAAACGAGATATTGCATCTAATATCTATGTTTCATGATAAGATATAATATTCATTGCGAAGTGTTATGCATTGCTCGTCTACGATTCAAATGAAAGTAAATGCGACACTTCCTTGCAAGGAAATAGCGTTTGCAGATGTCTACGTATCGTAGCAATAGAGTTCATATGATTCTTAAAACGCGATATCGCATCTCATTTCTATGTTTCATGGTAAGATATAACATGATTTGCGAAGTGTTATGTATTCCTCGTCTACACTTCAAATGAATGTGAATGCGATACTTCCACGCTAGGAAATAGCGTTTGCAGATGTCTACGTATCGTAGCAATAGCTTTCTAATGCTTCTTAAAACGCGATATCGCATCTCATTTCTACGTTTCATGGTAAGATATAACACGATTTGCGAAGTGTCATGTGTAACGTCCGGCGTACCGCCTTCCACCCCCCAACGCCTCCCACAGCACGCAGAGCCTTCTTACCTGCGAACATCTACATTCGAGCGCAGGGGCAAATCACCCCTTCGCCGAGCTAAGGCAGCCGACCCGCAGTATCCGCCCCGGAGGTGGACCGGCCAAACGCGCTATCGCGCGTATCCTGAGATCCACGAGGCACCAGCACAGCAACGCATCGAGTCACCCGCCCTTACTTACCCTTACGTTTACTATTCTAATGTATATACGTATAAATACTAAAATCCTATTTCTAAGTACACGACACACACATTGTAACACGAACAACACACACGCATATAATTCTAAGTTCAATATGTATTTTCTAGTTCCTAAGTTGCGATGCGCGCCCGCGCGCAATCGACGCTCGCGGCTCACGCGTAACGAGAGCCGCTCCCACTCCGATCGGCCGCCCCACCGCGTGGCCGCCCTACTCCGACCGTCCGCCCCACCGGGAGGGCCCAGCGACTCGCGCGCCACGCGACCCGAGGAGGTCTCGAGCACGCGAGCAAGAGCACATTCTAGTTCCGACTTCGATTCGACTCAGACCTCTCTCTGGGACTCGACCCGAGTACCCGATACTTCTAGTTTAACTTATGGCTTAGTGCCTTTCCATCACCTCTTCGAGGTGTCTTCTAATTCTATTTCAAGTTCCATTTCGATTTCTAGTTAAGTTCTATTTCTACTAAGTTTAGTTTAGGGAAGTAAAGTGTATAGCATAGGTTTTTTATACAGAATATATCTTTATTGTTATTTTACATTTAAATTTCTATTTCATTTCTATTTCCACGCGATCACCTTCGGTTCTCGCGTATACACAATCACTTCCATACTTTGATTTAGTATCGTTACTTGGAACTCTACATAGTTAGAGCGGACCGCCGCTTAACTGTGTGGACTACAGGTACGGACTACTCGAAGTAACCGATCGTTCTTCGTTCTGCTGGACCGATGCGGATAGAGCGGACCGCCGCTTATCCAATTTGAATCCAGTTAGGAGAAGTTCATCGTGGATGTGTCGCTCCGCTAATAAGAAAACGCGTCGTGCTGGTAGAAAGAACTTTCTACGTCGTTTAGTGCGCGACTACGCCGATCCAGCGTATTCAGCCTGCCACTCCGTCGTCGTTGCTGCCACCTCGGTTCAAATCCAGTCTTCCCCGGATTCGGCGAGCTCTGCGGCTCCACTTCACAGTTCCGGACAACGCCGTTGGGTACTCGTTCCTCTGACGTTTCCGCAACGCCGACCCTACGCCGCAGCTATACCAGACGGCGATCCTCGACAGCAGCTGTACCTGGAACGTAATTACTGAATCAACGAGGTGTGAAGACAGCGAAAGGTTAGTCGAATCTTGTTATATCGCGTCCTCGGGTATTTTTACCGGTAGCGTCCCATAAAAGGAACCACGGTGCCCATCACAATATAGTGCTCGGCTCCGCGATTTCTGCAACGTGCCGTCGCGGGCAACTTCGGAAATTCTCCCGGTCCCGGACGTGACACGAATTCTGGTGACAGCGGTGGGATTGCTTCGCGTTTTCGCTAGAACTTCTGCTTGGTCGAGAACGTGACCAATTATGGCGACGCGTACACCCGTAAAGACCCGATTCCAACCGCCTCGAGGCACAGCCGCGAATAACGAAACCGATAAGGAGCACCCCGTAGCCAGATCTATCGATTTCCAAGACGCTCTCGCCGAGCCACTTCCGCGAACCTCCGATACGATGGAAGGTAACCGATCCGCCGATAATACGTTAGCTTTGATGCAACAGCTAGAACAAATGCGCCGCGAGCTGGACGCGTTGCGTCGTTCTCAGAATATCTCGCGAACCGATACGGCACCCCTCGAATTCCCCGGCGTAAATTCGACACCGCCACAAATAACGCTCACGGATAGCGTAAATCAACACGACGAACTCTCTCTTAAACAAGCTCTAGAGGCCGTTCCACAGTTCGACGGACACAATATCCCGGTGTTACAGTTCACGCGTGCTTGCAAACGCGCGTACGAATTAATACCTAATGGGTGCGAAAGAACGTTTACGCGATTAGTAAGGAGTAAATTAAAAGGTCGAGCGTATTTAGCTTTGGAGGACGAGCCGTGTAATACCGTCCTTGAATTAACTGACACGCTCCGCCATTCATTCGGCTCGATACGATCCGCTGATCATTACAGAGGGGAGCTGACGAATATATTCATGAAATACGATGAACATATTCTTGATTTTATAAGCAGGGTAAAGGATTTACGATCGGCTATAATTGATTGCGAACGAACGTCCCCTTATGCCTCGCGAAACCCTTCCGACGTGGACGAGCTAACGCTACATTGTTTTTTCGACGGGCTAATCCCCGAAATTCGGAATCAAATGCCAATGTCCCAGATACATTCGCCTCAAGAAGCATTCGCGCGCGCCCGCGAACTTTACAAACGCTACGAACGAGATTGTCAGCGATTACCGAACGCTCGTCCCCGCGCCGAAGTTAGAAACAATCGCAGCGATATAACTTGTTCGATCTGTAATAATACCGGACACTATGCTAAGGACTGTCGTTCAAGATTTCCGCCGCGACAAATACCGAACACCGTCGCTCCTGCTTCCCCACGCGAAGCCCCTGCGCGTAGGCAACCGTACGAAAATCCGCGTCCGGTCGTAATACAGGACAAATATTGCAGATATTGCAAAAATCAGGGACATTTAATAGAAGAATGTCGTAAGAGGCTGTTCAATAACAGTAATAGGCAGTCGGGAAACGGATATGGCCTCCCGCCGCGCCGCGAGACAGGTCGCGAGGCCACCCGAAACGTGAGGACTCTCGCGACAGACGAACAAACGATCGTACAGGACGATCCAGCGCCTCAGTAAAACTCACGGGCAAAACGAATACACCCAGCGTCATGTTAACCTCAGCCACCTTGCTAACGAATACTGAATTCATGATAGATACAGGCGCTGAGATCAACATCATCAAGCAATCAGCCTTATCTCCTTCGGCACGCGTAGATTCGTCCGAGACCCTAGTTATTACGGGCGTAACGAACGGACAAGCTAAAACAATAGGAACGGTCAATATCATCTTATTCGGACGTTTAGTTCCATTCAATGTCGTTAGCGACAATTTTCCGCTGGGTCCTGATGGAATTCTGGGCTCAGGTTTTTGCGCGGACGCTGAAATTTCTTTTATAAAAAAGCAAGTTAGATGGCACGGGACAACCATCCCATTTTGTCGCGATATCGTTTCGACGGAGATTAAACCGAATCCTAATTCAGGACAAGTAATTTCGGAAAGCCACGAAACGGTCGAGCCTTTAGCCAAAAAGCCGTCGAAAGCCGCCCAAAAACCAAAACGCGCTGCGAAATCACGGGAAGAACCGCGGAAAATCGCCGAAAATTTTTTCAAAGGTAGAGATAAATTTTCGATTCCACCCCGTATGAATACCGGAATCAGCGTTCGAGTGGTTAACTCACACATTAACGAGGGAATAATTCCTCGAATCAATATCGCGCCAGGCGTCTATTTTGGAGACGCGTTAGTTAGAGTCACCGGAGATAGAGCGATAGCGAGAATAATTAATTCCACCGACAAAACGGTTAACTTCGCTCTATCCCCGATTGAGTTAGAACCGTTGGAAACATCGGAAAATCCGATAGAAAACAGCCTCGCGCTATTTCCAACGTTCTCGCAAGTTCCAAATTCTAATTCGAATTCAATCTCAAATCCAAATTCCAATTCTAACTCAAATTCGAATTCAACTTCAAGTTCTAATTCTAGCTCAAAGTCAAATTCTATTTCCAATTCAAATTCAAACTCAAGTTCGAATCATAATTCAAATTCCGCCGAACGGTCCGGCAAAACCCAGAAGGGTGACCATAAATTCTTCGCGTCTCATCGAATGCCGTGTCTCGGATACGGATCCCCTCCTTCCGCGCAAGAAAAACCAACGTATGCGCAAATAACAAAGTCAGTCGTAAAAGCCACGCGATCTCAACCAGCGAAGTCTCGCCTCGAAAATATAATAGATCTTCTACGGCTCGAACATCTAAACGTAGAGGAAAAGAATCATGTAATGGATCTTATCAACAAGAGCCAGGATCTGTTCTATATCGAGGGTGACAAGTTGGGGCACACTACGGCAACGACACACAAAATTCCAACGGTCGACGAAAAACCAATTAATGTTAAACAGTACCGGTTCCCACCCGCGCACAAGGAGGAGATCCGGAAGCAAGTAGAGACTTTATTACATAATGGCATAATTAAAAATTCCAAATCTCCGTATAACTCTCCCCTTTGGGTCGTCCCGAAAAAGGCGGACTCTCAGGGAAAGAAAAGATGGAGAGTCGTTATAGACTATCGTGCGCTAAACGAAAAATCGATCGCGGACGCGTACCCGTTACCGTGCATTACCGAAATCCTAGATCAACTCGGAAGTGCTAAGTACTTCAGCACATTCGATCTGGCCAGCGGGTTTCATCAGATACCAATGGAACCCGCTGATGCACACAAAACCGCCTTTTCAACACCCAATGGGCATTTCGAGTTTACTCGAATGCCATTTGGATTGAAGAACGCACCCGCAACGTTCCAGCGCCTAATGGATAGCGCGCTCGCAGGCCTGCAGGGAAACGAGCTGTTTGTATATTTGGACGACATCGTGATATACGCTAGCTCACTTCAAGAGCACGCCACGAAATACTTGAAACTCGTAAACAAACTCAGAGAAGCTAATTTATCCCTGCAGCCTGACAAGTGCGAGTTCCTTCGCCGCGAAGTCAATTACTTGGGCCACGTCATAAGCGAAAGCGGCGTGAAACCCGATCCAGCAAAAATAAGCGCAGTTCAGAATTTCCCGCGCCCCACTAATCAAAAGCAAGTAAAACAATTTCTCGGTCTGGCAGGATATTACAGACGATTCATTCCAAATTTCTCAAATACGGCAAAACCATTAACAAATTTATTGAAGAAAGACACTTTGTTCATTTGGAGAAACGAACAACAAAACGCTTTCGTGAAATTGCGAGATGCGCTCTGCGAGGCGCCGATTTTACAATACCCTAACTTCAAGCTTCCATTCGTCATTACGACAGACGCATCAGCGGATGCTATAGGCGCAGTGTTAAGTCAGGGTCAAATAGGTCGCGATCTCCCGATAGCGTACACGTCGAGACTTCTCAATTCAGCGGAAAAGAATTACTCAACGATAGAAAAAGAATGTCTCGCGATCATCTATGCCGTCCATCAGTTCAGGCCGTATATTTATGGCAATCAGTTTAAACTCGTAACAGACCATCGTCCACTGGTGTGGATGAATTCTGTTAAGGATCCTTCAAGCCGACTCGTGAGGTGGAGATTGAAACTTGCGGAATATGATTACGAGATCATATATAAAACAGGTAAAACAAATTTAAATGCAGACGCATTGTCACGTAACCCAGTGAAAGTCTGCCCTCTGACTCAACCGTCCTCATCCGACGAGGACATATTCGACCCTTATCCTAAGCCTCGTAAATCAGGAAAAACCGCAATGCCTCCTCCTCCTCCTCCGCCTTCACCCGACTCAAATCGTACCACACCGGATAGGTTACCGACGGAGTACGTTAGATACGAGCCTTTGTTCAAATTCACGCGAGACACAATCGCAACTAGACGCGACAACACCGTTCTTTTTATTACAAAATCAGGACAGCCGTACGATGCAGGCGCAAGCCAGACAAACAAGGCAGGTAAATTCTTTTCGCACAAATCAGACATAAATCTAACCAAAGCCAAAGTAGTAAAATTGGATAACTTCTATCAGATACAACTACCGGTAGTCGAACACGAGAAACGTGCAATTGACTTTCAATTAGTAATAGAATCTCTACGTTCACTTTTCGACGTAATTTCAGAATTACAAATTACAACAATAAGTATAGCACAAACGTCACTTGATTCAATTCCGTGGTCGCGACTTCAGAAGTTATTGCAAGATCTGTTTTATGAAACTCCTCTGCAAATTACCGTCTGTCAAGGTATTATTCACATTCCAGCTGAACAAAACAGGGAACAAATTATAAGAGAAAATCACGACTCACCTATAGGAGGACACAAAGGTGTCAACAAAACCTATTCGCGGATAAGAGAAAGATTCTATTGGCCGAACATGAAGGCCCAAATTCAAGATTACATAAGCAAATGTAGAAGCTGTCAAACGGAGAAACTAGTTCGGATGAAAACAAGGCAACCGTTAACTCTAACAGATACCCCAGGATGTGCATTCGATAAAATATCGATGGACGTCATGGGCCCACTTCCTACAACTCCCGAAGGTTTCACGAACATCCTTACCATCCAAGATCTACTAACGAAATTTTCCGTCGCGATCCCACTAAAACAGACATCTGCGGTCGATATTGCAGATGCCTTGATTACCAACTTCATTTGCAAATTCGGATGCCCGAAAGGTATCTTGACCGATCAGGGTTCTAATTTCATTAATTCTTTAATAAAAGCTATCGCAATCAAATTCCGCATAAAACAATACAAGTCAACAGCATTCCATCCTCAAACGAACGGCTCAGTCGAAAGATCGCATCACGTGCTTGCGGAATACCTTAAGCACTTCATCGACACCAGTGGCGATTGGGCAAAATGGCTACCCTACGCCATGTTTTCGTACAATACGAGCGTTCACGAGGGTACACTATACACCCCACACGAGTTAGTTTTCGGGCGTATAGCTAGAACGCCATCAGAAACGCCGTTTCAAGACATTTCGGAGAACGAAACCTACTCCGATTACTTACGAGACCTAAACCAGAAAATCACGAATTCACAAAAATTAGCGAAAGAAAATTTAGACCGAGCGAAACAGCGAGCTAAGTACTATTACGACAGGAAACAAAATGTACAGAAATTCGAGGTTGGACAATGGGTATTTCTATTAAGGGAACCTTGTAAACACAAATTCCAATCCCAGTATGTCGGCCCATTTAGAATCCTCGAAATTCTCAATAATAATAATGTAAAACTATCTATTAAGGGAAAAATTAAAATCGTACATTCAAACAAACTAAAACCTTGTAAACGTAAGAGTGTAATAAAACAGACAAAGACTGACAGTGAGACAAGGGTGAACGTAACAGGAGCGAATGAAATCAGTGCTAGTGATAGAGACAATTGCAGTGCCAGTACCAAACCAATTAGCAGCAAAGGTGCGGCCATCATCGACACGGGCCACTCCCCAGAGGCGAAGCGAATTAGCTATTGCAAGGAACGCAGTAACTCAGCGGAACCACGGCAGCCAACCGGCAGCGCAGCAACCACCGAGGCACGCCCCTACGGGCACCAACCAGTCAGGAGATCTTGGCACCGCCAAGATTCCTTTTCGATGGGGGGAGGTGTAACGTCCGGCGTACCGCCTTCCACCCCCCAACGCCTCCCACAGCACGCAGAGCCTTCTTACCTGCGAACATCTACATTCGAGCGCAGGGGCAAATCACCCCTTCGCCGAGCTAAGGCAGCCGACCCGCAGTATCCGCCCCGGAGATGGACCGGCCAAACGCGCTATCGCGCGTATCCTGAGATCCACGAGGCACCAGCACAGCAACGCATCGAGTCACCCGCCCTTACTTACCCTTACGTTTACTATTCTAATGTATATACGTATAAATACTAAAATCCTATTTCTAAGTACACGACACACACATTGTAACACGAACAACACACACGCATATAATTCTAAGTTCAATATGTATTTTCTAGTTCCTAAGTTGCGATGCGCGCCCGCGCGCAATCGACGCTCGCGGCTCACGCGTAACGAGAGCCGCTCCCACTCCGATCGGCCGCCCCACCGCGTGGCCGCCCTACTCCGACCGTCCGCCCCACCGCGAGGGCCCAGCGACTCGCGCGCCACGCGACCCGAGGAGGTCTCGAGCACGCGAGCAAGAGCACATTCTAGTTCCGACTTCGATTCGACTCAGACCTCTCTCTGGGACTCGACCCGAGTACCCGATACTTCTAGTTTAACTTATGGCTTAGTGCCTTTCCATCACCTCTTCGAGGTGTCTTCTAATTCTATTTCAAGTTCCATTTCGATTTCTAGTTAAGTTCTATTTCTACTAAGTTTAGTTTAGGGAAGTAAAGTGTATAGCATAGGTTTTTTATACAGAATATATCTTTATTGTTATTTTACATTTAAATTTCTATTTCATTTCTATTTCCACGCGATCACCTTCGGTTCTCGCGTATACACAATCACTTCCATACTTTGATTTAGTATCGTTACTTGGAACTCTACATAGTTAGAGCGGACCGCCGCTTAACTGTGTGGACTACAGGTACGGACTACTCGAAGTAACCGATCGTTCTTCGTTCTGCTGGACCGATGCGGATAGAGCGGACCGCCGCTTATCCAATTTGAATCCAGTTAGGAGAAGTTCATCGTGGATGTGTCGCTCCGCTAATAAGAAAACGCGTCGTGCTGGTAGAAAGAACTTTCTACGTCGTTTAGTGCGCGACTACGCCGATCCAGCGTATTCAGCCTGCCACTCCGTCGTCGTTGCTGCCACCTCGGTTCAAATCCAGTCTTCCCCGGATTCGGCGAGCTCTGCGGCTCCACTTCACAGTTCCGGACAACGCCGTTGGGTACTCGTTCCTCTGACGTTTCCGCAACGCCGACCCTACGCCGCAGCTATACCAGACGGCGATCCTCGACAGCAGCTGTACCTGGAACGTAATTACTGAATCAACGAGGTGTGAAGACAGCGAAAGGTTAGTCGAATCTTGTTATATCGCGTCCTCGGGTATTTTTACCGGTAGCGTCCCATAAAAGGAACCACGGTGCCCATCACAATATAGTGCTCGGCTCCGCGATTTCTGCAACGTGCCGTCGCGGGCAACTTCGGAAATTCTCCCGGTCCCGGACGTGACACATGTATTCCTCGTCTACACTTCAAATGAATGTAAATGCGACACTTCCTTGCAAGGAAATAGCGTTTGCAGATGTCTACGTATCGTAGCAATAGAGTTCTTATGATTCTTAAAACGCGATATCGCATCTCATTTCTATGTTTCATGGTAAGATATAATATGATTTGCGAAGTGTTATGTAGTCCTCGTCTACACTTCAAATGAATGTAAATGCGACACTTCGTTGCTAGGAAATAGCGTTTGCAGATGTCTACGTATCGAAGCAATAGAGTTCAAATGCTTCTTAAAACAAGATATCACATCTCATTTCTATGTTTCATGATAAGATGTAATATTCATTGCGAAGTGTTATGTATTCCTCGCCTACACTTGAAATGAATGTAAATGCGACACTTCCTTGCTAGGAAATAGCGTTTGCAGATGTCTACGTATCGAAGCAATAGAGTTCAAATGCTTCTTAAAAAGAGATATTGCATCTCTTATCTATGTTTCATGATAAGATATAATATTCATTGCGAAGTGTTATGCATTGTTCGTCTACGATACAGATGAATGTTAATGCGACACTTCCTTGCAAGGAAATTGCGTTTGCAGATTTCTAGGTATCGTAGCAATAGAGTTCTTATGATTCTTAAAACGCGATATCGCATCTCATTTCTATGTTTCATGGTAAGATATAATATGATTTGCGAAGTGTTATGTATTCCTCGTCTACACTTCAAATGAATGTGAATGCGACACTTGCTCGCTAGGAAATGGCGTTTGCAGATGTCTACGTATCGTAGCAATAGATTTCTAATGCTTCTTAAATAGCGATATCGCATCTCATTTCTATGTTTCATGGTAAGATATAATATGATTTGCGAAGTGTTATGTAGTCCTCGCCTACACTTCAAATGAATGTAAATGCGACACTTCCTTGCTAGGAAAGAGCGTTTGCAGATGTCTACCTATCGTAGCAATAGAGTTCTAATGCTTCTTAAAACGCGATATCGCATCTTATTTCTATGTTACATAGTAAGATATAATATGATTTGCGAAGTGTTATGTATTCCTCTTCTACACTTCAAATGAATGTAAATGCGACACTTCCTTGCAAGGAAATAGCGTTTGCAGATGTCTACGTATCGTAGGGATAGAGTTCTAATGCTTCTTAAAACGAGATATTGCATCTCATATCTATGTTTCATGATAAGATATAATATTCATTGCGAAGTGTTATGCATTCCTCGTCTACGATTCAAATCAATGTAAATGCGACACTTCCTTGTAAGGAAATTGCGTTTGCAGATGTCTACGTATCGTAGCAAT
Source organism: Xylocopa sonorina (assembly GCF_050948175.1). NCBI lineage: Eukaryota > Metazoa > Arthropoda > Insecta > Hymenoptera > Apidae > Xylocopa > Xylocopa sonorina. The sequence continues at coordinate 242,579 of NW_027490162.1, forward strand.
AGAGTTCTTATGATTCTTAAAACGCGATATCGCATCTCATTTCTATGTTTCATGGTAAGATATAATATGATTTGCGAAGTGTCATGTATTCCACGTCTACACTTCAAATGAATGTAAATGCGATACTACCTTGCAAGGAAATAGCGTTTGCAGATGTCTAGGTATCGTAGCAATAGAGTTCTAATGCTACTTAAAACGCGATATCGCATCTCATTTCTATGTTTCATGGTAAGATATAATATGATTTGCGAAGTGTTATGTATTCCTCGTCTACACTTCAAATGAATGTAAATGCGACACTTCCTTGCAAGGAAATAGCGATTGCAGATGTCTACGTATCGTAGCAATAGAGTTCATATGATTCCTAAAACGCGATATCGCATCTCATTTCTATATTTCATGGTAAGATATAATATGAGTTGCGAAGTGTTATGTATTCCTCGCCTACACTTCAAATGAATGTAAATGCGACACTTCCTTGCAAGGAAATAGCGATTGCAGATGTCTACGTATCGTAGCAATAGAGTTCATATGATTCCTAAAACGCGATATCGCATCTCATTTCTATGTTTCATGGTAAGATATAACATGATTTGCGAAGTGTTATGTATTCCTCGTCTACACTTCAAACGAATGTGAATGCGATACTTCCTCGCTAGGAAATAGCGTTTGCAGATGTCTACGTATCGTAGCAATAGCTTTCTAATGCTTCTTAAAACGCGATATCGAATCTCATTTCTATGTTTCATGGTAAGATATAATATGATTTGCGAAGTGTTATGTATTCCTCGTCTACACTTCAAATGAATGTAAATACGACACTTCCCCGTTAGGAAATAGCGTTTGCAGATGTCTACGTATCGAAGCAATAGAGTTCAAATGCTTCTTAAAACGCGATATCGCATCTCATTTCTATGTTTCATGGTAAGGTATAATATGATTTGCGAAGTGTTATGTATTCCTCGTCTACACTTCAAATGAATGTAAATGCGACACTTCCTCGCTAGGAAATAGCGTTTGCAGATGTCTACGTATCGAAGCAATAGAGTTCAAATGCTTCTTAAAACGCGATATCGCATCTCATTTCTATGTTTCATGGTAAGATATAATATGATTTGCGAAGTGTTATGTATTCCTCGTCTACACTTCAAATGAATGTAAATGTGACACTACCTTGCTAGGAAATAGCGTCTGCAGATGTATAGGTATCGTAGCAATAGAGTTCTAATGGCACTTAAAACGCGATATCGCATCTCATTTCCATGTTTCATGGTAAGATATAATATGATTTGCGAAGTGTTATGTAGTCCTCGTCTACACTTCAAATGAATGTAAATGCGACACTTCGTTGCTAGGAAATAGCGTTTGCAGATGTCTACGTATCGAAGCAATAGAGTTCAAATGCTTCTTAAAACGAGATATTGCATCTCTTATCTATGTCTCATGATAAGATATTATATTCTTTGCGAAGTGTTATGCATTCCTCGTCTACGAATCAAATGTATGTAAATGCGACACTACCTTGCAAGGAAATAGCGTTTCCAGATGTCTACGTATCGAAGCAATAGAGTTCAAATGCTTCTTAAAACGAGATATTGCATCTCATATCTATGTTTCTTGATAAGATATAATATTCATTGCGAAGTGTTATGCATTCCTCGTCTACGTTTCAAATGAATGTAAATGCGACACTTCCTTGTAAGGAAATTGCGTTTGCAGATGTCTACGTATCGTAGCAATAGAGTTCCAATGCTTCTTAAAACGCGATATCGCATCTCATTTCTATGTTTCATGGTAAGATATAATATGATTTGCGAAGTGTTATGTATTCCTCGTCTACACTTCAAATGAATGTAAATGCGACACTTCCTTGCAAGGAAATAGCGTTTGCAAATTTCTACATATCGTAGCAATGGTGTTCTAATGCTTCTTAAAACGCGATATCGCATCTCATTTCTATGTTTCATGGTAAGATATAATATGATTGGCGAAGTGTTATGTATTCCTCGTCTACACTTCAAATGAATGTAAATGCGACACTTCCTTGCTAGGAAATAGCGTTTGCAGATGTCTACGTATCGAAGCAATAGAGTTCAAATGCTTCTTAAAAAGAGATATTGCATCTCTTATCTATGTTTCATGATAAGATATAATATTCTTTGCGAAGTGTTATGCATTCCTCGTCTACGGTTCAAATGAATGTAAATGCAACACTTCCTTGCAAGGAAATAGCGTATGCAGATGTCTACGTATCGTAGCAATAGAGTTCTTATGATTCTTAAATCGCGATATTGCATCTCATTTCTATGTTTCATGGTAAGATATAATTTGATTTGCGAAGTATCATGTATTCCTCGTCTACACTTCAAATGAATGTAAATGCGACACATCCTTGCTAGGAAATAGCGTCTGCAGATATCTAGGTATCGTAGCAATAGAGTTCTAATGCTTCTTAAAACGCGATATCGCATCCCATTTCTATGTTTCATGGTAAGATGTAATATGATTTGCGAAGTGTCATGTATTCCACGTCTACACTTCAAATGAATGTAAATGCGACACTACCTTGCAAGGAAGTAGCGTTTGCAGATGTCTACGTATCGAAGCAATAGAGTTCAAATGCTTCTTAAAACAAGATATCGCATCTCATTTCTATGCTTCATGATAAGATGTAATATTCATTGCGAAGTATTATGTATTCCTCGCCTACACTTCAAATGAATGTAAATGCGACACTTCCTTGCTAGGAAATAGCGTTTCCAGATGTCTACGTATCGAAGCAATAGAGTTCAAATGCTTCATAAAATGAGATATTGCATCTCATATCTATGTTTCTTGATAAGATATAATATTCATTGCGAAGTGTTATGCATTCCTCGTCTACGATTCAAATGAATGTAAATGCGACACTTCCTTGCAAGGAAATAGCGTTTGCAGATGTCTACGTATCGAAGCAATAGAGTTCAAATGCTTCTTAAAACGAGATATTGCATCTCATATCCATGTTTCATAATAAGATATAATATGATTCGCGAAGTGTTATGTATTCCTCGTCTACACTTCAAATGAATGTAAATGCGACACTTCCTTGCACGGATATAGCGATTGCAGATGTCTACGTATCGTAGCAATAGAGTTCATATGATTCCTAAAACGCGATATCGCATCTCATTTCTATGTTTCATGGTAAGATATAATATGATTTGCGAAGTGTTATGTATTCCTCGCCTACACTTTAAATGAATGTAAATGCGACACTTCTTTGCTAGGAAATAGCGTTTGCAAATGTCTACCTATCGTAGCAATAGTGTTCTAATGCTTCTTAAAACGCGATATCGCATCTCATTTCTATGTTTCATGGTAAGATATAATATGATTTGCGAAGTGTTATGTATTCCTCGTCTACACATCAAATGAAAGTAAATGCGACACTTCCTTGCTAGGAAATAGCGTTTGCAGATGTCTACGTATCGAAGCAATAGAGTTCTAATGCTTCTTAAAACGCGATATCGCATCTCATTTCTATGTTTCATGGTAAGATATAATATGATTTGCGAAGTGTTATGTATTCCTCGCCTACACTTTAAATGAATGTAAATGCGACACTTCTTTGCTAGGAAATAGCGTTTGCAAAAGTCTACCTATCGTAGCAATAGTGTTCTGATGCTTCTTAAAACGCGACATCGCATCTCATTTCAATGTATCACGGTAAGATATAATATGATTTGCGAAGTGTTATGTATTCCTCGTCTACACTTCAAATGAATGTGAATGCGATACTTCCTCGCTAGGAAATAGCGTTTGCAGATGTCTACGTATCGTAGCAATAGCTTTCTAATGCTTCTTAAAACGCGATATCGAATCTCATTTCTATGTTTCATAGTAAGATATAATATGATTTGCGAAGTGTTATGTATTCCTCGTCTACACTTCAAATGAATGTAAATGCGACACTTCCTTGCTAGGAAATAGAGTCTGCAGATGTCTAGGTATCGTAGCAATGGCGTTCTAATGCTTCTTAAAACGCGATATCGCATCTCATTTCTATGTTTCATGGTAAGATATAATATGATTTGCGAAGTGTTAACTATTCCTCGTCAACACTTCAAATGAATGTAAATGCGACACTTCCTTGCAAGGAAATAGCGATTGCAGATGGCTACGTATCGTAGCAATAGAGTTCAAATGCTTCTTAAAACGAGATATTGCATCTCATATCTATGTTTCATGATAAGATATAATATTCATTGCGAAGTGTTATGCATTCCTCGTCTACGTTTCAAATGAATGTAAATGCGACACTTCCTTCCTAGGAAATAGCGTCTGCAGATGTCTAGGTATCGTAGCAATAGAGTTCTAATGCTACTTAAAACGCGATATCGCATCTCATTTCTATGTTTCATGGTAAGATATAATATTCATTGCGAAGTGTTATGCATTCCTCGTCTACGATTCAAATGAATGTAAATGCGACACTTCCTTGTAAGGAAATTGCGTTTGCAGATGTCTACGTATCGTAGCAATAGAGTTCTTATGATTCTTAAAACGCGATATCGCATCTCATTTCTATGTTTCATTGTAAGATATAATATGATTCGCGATGTGTTATGTATTCCTCGTCTACACTTCAAATGAATGTAAATGCGACACTTCCTTGCAAGGAAATAGCGATTGCAGATGTCTACGTATCGTAGCAATAGAGTTCATATGATTCCTAAAACGCGATATCGCATCTCATTTCTATATTTCATGGTAAGATATAATATGATTTGCGAAGTGTTATGTATTCCTCGTCTACACTTCAAATGAATGTAAATGCGACACTTCCTTGCAAGGAAATAGCGATTGCATATGTCTACGTATCGTAGCAATAGAGTTCATATGATTCTTAAAACGCGATATCGCATCTCATTTCTATGTTTCATGATAAGATATAATATGATTTGCGAAGTGTCATGTATTACTCGTCTACACTTCAAATGAATGTAAATGCGACACTCCCTTGCAAGGAAATAGCGTTTGCAGATGTCTGCGTATCGTAGCAATAGAGTTCTTATGATTCTTAAAACGCGATATCGCATCTCATTTCTATGTTTCATGATAAGATTTAATATTCGTTGCGAAGTGTTATGCATGCCTCGTCTACGATTCAAATGAATGTAAATGCGACACTTCCTTGCAAGGAAATAGCGTTTGCAGATGTCTACGTATCGTAGCAATAGAGTTCTTATGATTCTTAAAACGCGATATCGCATCTCATTTCTATGTTTCATGGTAAGATATAATATGATTTGCGAAGTGTTAACTATTCCTCGTCAACACTTCAAATGAATGTAAATGCGACACTTCCTTGCAAGGAAATAGCGATTGCAGATGTCTACGTATCGTAGCAATAGAGTTCATATGATTCTTAAAACGCGATATCGCATCTCATTTCTATGTTTCATGGTAAGATATAATATGATTTGCGAAGTGTTATGTATTCCTCGTCTACACTTCAAACGAATGTGAATGCGACACTTGCTCGCTAGGAAATGGCGTTTGCAGATGTCTACGTATCGTAGCAATAGATTTCTAATGCTTCTTAAATAGCGATATCGCATCTCATTTCTATGTTTCATGGTAAGATATAATATGATTTGCGAAGTGTTATGTAGTCCTCGCCTACACTTCAAATGAATGTAAAAAATTGTAAATAAAAAAAATGTAAATAGCGATTGCAGATGTCTACGTATCGTAGCAATAGAGTTCATATGATTCCTAAAACGCGATATCGCATCTCATTTCTATATTTCATGGTAAGATATAATATGATTTGCGAAGTGTTATGTATTCCTCTTCTACACTTCAAATGAATGTAAATGCGACACTTCCTTGCAAGGAAATAGCGTTTGCAGATGTCTACGTATCGTAGGGATAGAGTTCTAATGCTTCTTAAAACGAGATATTGCATATCATATCTATGTTTCATGATAAGATATAATATTCATTGCGAAGTGTTATGCATTCTTCGTCTACGATTCAAATCAATGTAAATGCGACACTTCCTTGTAAGGAAATTGCGTTTGCAGATGTCTACGTATCGTAGCAATAGAGTTCTTATGATTCTTAAAACGCGATATCGCATCTCATTTCTATGTTTCATGGTAAGATATAATATTCATTGCGAAGTGTTATGCATTCCTCGTCTACGATTCAAATGAATGTAAATGCGACACTTCCTTGCAGGGAAATAGCGTTTGCAGATGTCTACGTATCGTAGCAATAGATTTCTAATGCTTCTTAAATAGCGATATCGCACCTCATTTCTATGTTTCATGGTAAGATATAATATGATTTGCGAAGTGTTATGTAGTCCTCGCCTACACTTCAAATGAATGTAAATGCGACGCTTCCTTGCTAGGAAAGAGCGTTTGCAGATGTCTACCTATCGTAGCAATAGAGTTCTAATGCTTCTTAAAACGCGATATCGCATCTCATTTCTATGTTACATAGTAAGATATAATATGATTTGCGAAGTGTTATGTATTCCTCTTCTACACATCAAATGAATGTAAATGCGACACTTCCTTGCAAGGAAATAGCGTTTGCAGATGTCTACGTATCGTAGGGATAGAGTTCTAATGCTTCTTAAAACGAGATATTGCATCTCATATCTATGTTTCATGATAAGATATAATATTCATTGCGAAGTGTTATGCATTCTTCGTCTACGATTCAAATCAATGTAAATGCGACACTTCCTTGTAAGGAAATTGCGTTTGCAGATGTCTACGTATCGTAGCAATAGAGTTCTTATGATTCTTAAAACGCGATATCGCATCTCATTTCTATGTTTCATGGTAAGGTATAATATGATTCGCGATGTGTTATGTATTCCTCGTCTACACTTCAAATGAATGTAAATGCGACACTTCCTTGCAAGGAAATAGCGATTGCAGATGTCTACGTATCGTAGCAATAGAGTTCATACGATTCCTAAAACGCGATATGGCATCTCATTTCTATATTTCATGGTAAGATATAATATGATTTGCGAAGTGTTATGTATTCCTCGTCTACACTTCAAATGAATGTAAATGCGACACTTCCTTGCAAGGAAATAGCGATTGCAGATGTCTACGTATCGTAGCAATAGAGTTCATATGATTCCTAAAACGCGATATCGCATCTCATTTCTATGTTTCATGGTAAGATATAACATGATTTGCGAAGTGTTATGTATTCCTCGTCTACGTTTCTAATGAATGTAAATGCGACACTTCCTCGCTAGGAAATAGCGTTTGCAGATGTCTACGTATCGAAGCAATAGAGTTCAAATGCTTCTTAAAACGCGATATCGCATCTCATTTCTATGTTTCATGGTAAGATATAATATGATTTGCGGAGTGTTATGTATTCCTCGTCTACACTTCAAATGAATGTAAATGCGACACTACCTTGCTAGGAAATAGCGTCTGCAGATCTATAGGTAACGTAGCAATAGGGTTCTAATGGCTCTTAAAACGCGATATCGCATCTCATTTCTATGTTTGATGGTAAGATATAATATGATTTGCGAAGTGTTATGTAGTCCTCGTCTACACTTCAAATGAATGTAAATGCGACACTTCGTTGCTAGGAAATAGCGTTTGCAGATGTCTACGTATCGAAGCAATAGAGTTCAAATGCTTCTTAAAACGAGATATTGCATCTCTTATCTATGTCGCATGATAAGATATTATATTCTTTGCGAAGTGTTATGCATTCCTCGTCTACGTTTCAAATGAATGTAAATGCGACACTTCCTTGCAAGGAAATAGCGTTTGCAGATGTCTACGTATCGTAGCAATAGAGTTCTAATGCTTCTTAAAACGCGATATCGCATCTCATTTCTATGTTTCATGGTAAGATATAATATGATCTACGAAGTACCACGTATTCCTCGTCTACACTTCAAATGAATGTAAATGCGACACTTTCTCGCTAGGAAATAGCGTATGCAGATATCTACGTATCGTAGCAATAGAGTTCATATGATACTTAAAACGCGATATCGCATCTCATTTCTATGTTTCATGGTAAGATATAACATGATTTGCGAAGTGTTATGTATTCCTCGTCTACATTTCAAATGAAAGTAAATGCGACACTTCCTTGCATGGAAATAGCGATTGCTGATGTCTACGTATCGTAGCAATAGAGTTCATATGATTCTTAAAACGCGATATCGCATCTCATTTCTTTGTTTCATGGTAAGATATAATATGATTTGCGAAGTGTTATGTATTCCTCGTCTACACTTCAAACGAATGTGAATGCGACACTTGCTCGCTAGGAAATGGCGTTTGCAGATGTCTACGTATCGTAGCAATAGATTTCTAATGCTTCTTAAATAGCGATATCGCATCTCATTTCTATGTTTCATGGTAAGATATAATATGATTTGCGAAGTGTTATGTAGTCCTCGCCTACACTTCAAATGAATGTAAATGCGACACTTCCTTGCTAGGAAAGAGCGTTTGCAGATGTCTACCTATCGTAGCAATGGACTTCTAATGCTTCTTAAAACGCGATATCGCATCTCATTTCTATGTTACATAGTAAGATATAATATGATTTACGAAGTATCACGTATTCCTCGTCTACACTTCAAATGAATGTAAATGCGACACTTTCTCGCTAGGAAATAGCGTATGCAGATATCTACGTATCGTAGCAATAGAGTTCATATGATACTTAAAACGCGATATCGCATCTCATTTCTATGTTTCATGGTAAGATATAACATGATTTGCGAAGTGTTATGTATTCCTCGTCTACATTTCAAATGAAAGTAAATGCGACACTTCCTTGCAAGGAAATAGCGATTGCAGATGTCTACGTATCGTAGCAATAGAATTCTAATGCTTCTTAAAACGCGATATCGCATCTCATTTCTATGTTTCATGGTAAGATATAATATGATTTGCGAAGTGTTATGTATTCCTCGTCTACACTTCAAACGAATGTGAATGCGACACTTGCTCGTTAGGAAATGGCGTTTACAGATGTCTACGTATCGTAGCAATAGATTTCTAATGCTTCTTAAATAGCGATATCGCATCTCATTTCTATGTTTCATGGTAAGATATAATATGATTTGCGAAGTGTTATGTAGTCCCCGCCTACACTTCAAATGAATGTAAATGCGACACTTCCTTGCTAGGAAAGAGCGTTTGCAGATGTCTACCTATCGTAGCAATAGAGTTCTAATGCTTCTTAAAACGCGACATCGCATCTCATTTCTATGTTACATAGTAAGATATAATATGATTTGCGAAGTGTTATGTATTCCTCTTCTACACTTCAAATGAATGTAAATGCGACACTTCCTTGCAAGGAAATAGCGTTTGCAGATGTCTACGTATCGTAGGGATAGAGTTCTAATGCTTCTTAAAACGAGATATTGCATATCATATCTATGTTTCATGATAAGATATAATATTCATTGCGAAGTGTTATGCATTCTTCGTCTACGATTCAAATCAATGTAAATGCGACACTTCCTTGTAAGGAAATTGCGTTTGCAGATGTCTACGTATCGTAGCAATAGAGTTCTTATGATTCTTAAAACGCGATATCGCATCTCATTTCTATGTTTCATGGTAAGATATAATATTCATTGCGAAGTGTTATGCATTCCTCGTCTACGATTCAAATGAATGTAAATGCGACACTTCCTTGCAGGGAAATAGCGTTTGCAGATGTCTACGTATCGTAGCAATAGATTTCTAATGCTTCTTAAATAGCGATATCGCACCTCATTTCTATGTTTCATGGTAAGATATAATATGATTTGCGAAGTGTTATGTAGTCCTCGCCTACACTTCAAATGAATGTAAATGCGACACTTCCTTGCTAGGAAAGAGCGTTTGCAGATGTCTACCTATCGTAGCAATGGACTTCTAATGCTTCTTAAAACGCGATATCGCATCTCATTTCTATGTTACATAGTAAGATATAATATGATTTACGAAGTATCACGTATTCCTCGTCTACACTTCAAATGAATGTAAATGCGACACTTTCTCGCTAGGAAATAGCGTATGCAGATATCTACGTATCGTAGCAATAGAGTTCATATGATACTTAAAACGCGATATCGCATCTCATTTCTATGTTTCATGGTAAGATATAACATGATTTGCGAAGTGTTATGTATTCCTCGTCTACATTTCAAATGAAAGTAAATGCGACACTTCCTTGCAAGGAAATAGCGATTGCAGATGTCTACGTATCGTAGCAATAGAATTCTAATGCTTCTTAAAACGCGATATCGCATCTCATTTCTATGTTTCATGGTAAGATATAATATGATTTGCGAAGTGTTATGTATTCCTCGTCTACACTTCAAACGAATGTGAATGCGACACTTGCTCGTTAGGAAATGGCGTTTACAGATGTCTACGTATCGTAGCAATAGATTTCTAATGCTTCTTAAATAGCGATATCGCATCTCATTTCTATGTTTCATGGTAAGATATAATATGATTTGCGAAGTGTTATGTAGTCCCCGCCTACACTTCAAATGAATGTAAATGCGACACTTCCTTGCTAGGAAAGAGCGTTTGCAGATGTCTACCTATCGTAGCAATAGAGTTCTAATGCTTCTTAAAACGCGACATCGCATCTCATTTCTATGTTACATAGTAAGATATAATATGATTTGCGAAGTGTTATGTATTCCTCTTCTACACTTCAAATGAATGTAAATGCGACACTTCCTTGCAAGGAAATAGCGTTTGCAGATGTCTACGTATCGTAGGGATAGAGTTCTAATGCTTCTTAAAACGAGATATTGCATATCATATCTATGTTTCATGATAAGATATAATATTCATTGCGAAGTGTTATGCATTCTTCGTCTACGATTCAAATCAATGTAAATGCGACACTTCCTTGTAAGGAAATTGCGTTTGCAGATGTCTACGTATCGTAGCAATAGAGTTCTTATGATTCTTAAAACGCGATATCGCATCTCATTTCTATGTTTCATGGTAAGATATAATATTCATTGCGAAGTGTTATGCATTCCTCGTCTACGATTCAAATGAATGTAAATGCGACACTTCCTTGCAGGGAAATAGCGTTTGCAGATGTCTACGTATCGTAGCAATAGATTTCTAATGCTTCTTAAATAGCGATATCGCACCTCATTTCAATGTTTCATGGTAAGATATAATATGATTTGCGAAGTGTTATGTAGTCCTCGCCTACACTTCAAATGAATGTAAATGCGACGCTTCCTTGCTAGGAAAGAGCGTTTGCAGATGTCTACCTATCGTAGCAATAGAGTTCTAATGCTTCTTAAAACGCGATATCGCATCTCATTTCTATGTTACATAGTAAGATATAATATGATTTGCGAAGTGTTATGTATTCCTCTTCTACACATCAAATGAATGTAAATGCGACACTTCCTTGCAAGGAAATAGCGTTTGCAGATGTCTACGTATCGTAGGGATAGAGTTCTAATGCTTCTTAAAACGAGATATTGCATCTCATATCTATGTTTCATGATAAGATATAATATTCATTGCGAAGTGTTATGCATTCTTCGTCTACGATTCAAATCAATGTAAATGCGACACTTCCTTGTAAGGAAATTGCGTTTGCAGATGTCTACGTATCGTAGCAATAGAGTTCTTATGATTCTTAAAACGCGATATCGCATCTCATTTCTATGTTTCATGGTAAGGTATAATATGATTCGCGATGTGTTATGTATTCCTCGTCTACACTTCAAATGAATGTAAATGCGACACTTCCTTGCAAGGAAATAGCGATTGCAGATGTCTACGTATCGTAGCAATAGAGTTCATATGATTCCTAAAACGCGATATCGCATCTCATTTCTATGATTCATGGTAAGATATAACATGATTTGCGAAGTGTTATGTATTCCTCGTCTACGTTTCTAATGAATGTAAACGTGACACTTCCTCGCTAGGAAATAGCGTTTGCAGATGTCTACGTATCGAAGCAATAGAGTTCAAATGCTTCTTAAAACGCGATATCGCATCTCATTTCTATGTTTCATGGTAAGATATAATATGATTTGCGGAGTGTTATGTATTCCTCGTCTACACTTCAAATGAATGTAAATGCGACACTACCTTGCTAGGAAATAGCGTCTGCAGATGTATAGGTAACGTAGCAATAGGGTTCTAATGGCTCTTAAAACGCGATATCGCATCTCATTTCTATGTTTGATGGTAAGATATAATATGATTTGCGAAGTGTTATGTAGTCCTCGTCTACACTTCAAATGAATGTAAATGCGACACTTCGTTGCTAGGAAATAGCGTTTGCAGATGTCTACGTATCGAAGCAATAGAGTTCAAATGCTCCTTAAAACGAGATATTGCATCTCTTATCTATGTCGCATGATAAGATATTATATTCTTTGCGAAGTGTTATGCATTCCTCGTCTACGTTTCAAATGAATGTAAATGCGACACTTCCTTGCAAGGAAATAGCGTTTGCAGATGTCTACGTATCGTAGCAATAGAGTTCTAATGCTTCTTAAAACGCGATATCGCATCTCATTTCTATGTTTCATGGTAAGATATAATATGATTGGCGAAGTGTTATGTATTCCTCGTCTACACTTCAAATGAATGTAAATGCGACACTTCCTCGCTAGGAAATAGCGTTTGCATATGTCCTACGTATCGAAGCAATAGAGTTCAAATGCTTCTTAAAACGCGATATCGCATCTCATTTCTATGTTTCATGGTAAGATATAATATGATTTGCGAAGTGTTATGTATTCCTCGTCTACACTTCAAATGAATGTAAATGCGACACTTCCTCGCTAGGAAATAGCGTTTGCAGATGTCTACGTATCGAAGCAATAGAGTTCAAATGCTTCTTAAAACGCGATATCGCATCTCATTTCTATGTTTCATGGTAAGATATAATATGATTTGCGAAGTGTTATGTAATCCTCGTCTACACTTCAAATGAATGTAAATGTGACACTACCTTGCTAGGAAATAGCGTTTCCAGATGTCTACGTATCGAAGCAACAGTGTTCAAATGCTTCTTAAAACGAGATATTGCATCTCATATCTATGTTTCTTGATAAGATATAATATTCATTGCGAAGTGTTATGCATTCCTCGTCTACGTTTCAAATGAATGTAAATGCGACACTTCCTTGCAAGGAAATAGCGTTTGCAGATGTCTACGTATCATAGCAATAGAGTTCCAATGCTTCTTAAAACGCGATATCGCATCTCATTTCTATGTTTCATGGTAAGATATAATATGATTTGCGAAGTGTTATGTATTCCTCGTCTACACTTCAAATGAATGTAAATGCGACACTTCCTTGCAAGGAAATAGCGTTTGCAAATGTCTACATATCGTAGCAATGGTGTTCTAATGCTTCTTAAAACGCGATATCGCATCTCATTTCTATGTTTCATGGTAAGATATAATATGATTGGCGAAGTGTTATGTATTCCTCGTCTACACTTCAAATGAATGTAAATGCGACACTACCTTGCTAGGATATAGCGTTTGCAGATGTCTACGTATCGAAGCAATAGAGTTCAAATGCTTCTTAAAAAGAGATATTGCATCTCTTATCTATGTTTCATGATAAGATATAATATTCTTTGCGAAGTGTTATGCATTCCTCGTCTACGGTTCTAATGAATGTAAATGCGACACTTCCTTGCAAGGAAATAGCGTATGCAGATGTCTACGTATCGTAGCAATAGTGTTCTTATGATTCCTAAATCGCGATATTGCATCTCATTTCTATGTTTCATGGTAAGATATAATATGATTTGCGAAGTATCATGTATTCCTCGTCTACACTTCAAATGAATGTAAATGCGACACATCCTTGCTAGGAAATAGCGTCTGCAGATGTCTAGGTATCGTAGCAATAGAGTTCTAATGCTTCTTAAAACGCGATATCGCATCCCATTTCTATGTTTCATGGTAAGATGTAATATGATTTGCGAAGTGTCATGTATTCCACGTCTACACTTCAAATGAATGTAAATGCGACACTACCTTGCAAGGAAATAGCGTTTGCAGATGTCTACGTATCGAAGCAATAGAGTTCATATGCTTCTTAAAACAAGATATCGCATCTCATTTCTATGCTTCATGATAAGATGTAATATTCATTGCGAAGTATTATGTATTCCTCGCTTACACTTCAAATGAATGTAAATGCGACACTTCCTTGCTAGGAAATAGCGTTTCCAGATGTCTACGCATCGAAGCAATAGAGTTCAAATGCTTCTTAAAACGAGATATTGCATCTCATATCTATGTTTCTTGATAAGATATAATATTCTTTGCGAAGTGTTATGCATTCCTCGTCTACGTTTCAAATGAATGTAAATGCGACACTTCCTTGCAAGGAAATAGCGTTTGCAGATGTCTACGTATCGTAGGGATAGAGTTCTAATGCTTCTTAAAACGAGATATTGCATCTCATATCTATGTTTCATGATAAGATATAATATTCATTGCGAAGTGTTATGCATTCTTCGTCTACGATTCAAATCAATGTAAATGCGACACTTCCTTGTAAGGAAATTGCGTTTGCAGATGTCTACGTATCGTAGCAATAGAGTTCTTATGATTCTTAAAACGCGATATCGCATCTCATTTCTATGTTTCATGGTAAGGTATAATATGATTCGCGATGTGTTATGTATTCCTCGTCTACACTTCAAATGAATGTAAATGCGACACTTCCTTGCAAGGAAATAGCGATTGCAGATGTCTACGTATCGTAGCAATAGAGTTCATACGATTCCTAAAACGCGATATGGCATCTCATTTCTATATTTCATGGTAAGATATAATATGATTTGCGAAGTGTTATGTATTCCTCGTCTACACTTCAAATGAATGTAAATGCGACACTTCCTTGCAAGGAAATAGCGATTGCAGATGTCTACGTATCGTAGCAATAGAGTTCATATGATTCCTAAAACGCGATATCGCATCTCATTTCTATGATTCATGGTAAGATATAACATGATTTGCGAAGTGTTATGTATTCCTCGTCTACGTTTCTAATGAATGTAAACGCGACACTTCCTCGCTAGGAAATAGCGTTTGCAGATGTCTACGTATCGAAGCAATAGAGTTCAAATGCTTCTTAAAACGCGATATCGCATCTCATTTCTATGTTTCATGGTAAGATATAATATGATTTGCGGAGTGTTATGTATTCCTCGTCTACACTTCAAATGAATGTAAATGCGACACTACCTTGCTAGGAAATAGCGTCTGCAGATGTATAGGTAACGTAGCAATAGGGTTCTAATGGCTCTTAAAACGCGATATCGCATCTCATTTCTATGTTTGATGGTAAGATATAATATGATTTGCGAAGTGTTATGTAGTCCTCGTCTACACTTCAAATGAATGTAAATGCGACACTTCGTTGCTAGGAAATAGCGTTTGCAGATGTCTACGTATCGAAGCAATAGAGTTCAAATGCTCCTTAAAACGAGATATTGCATCTCTTATCTATGTCGCATGATAAGATATTATATTCTTTGCGAAGTGTTATGCATTCCTCGTCTACGTTTCAAATGAATGTAAATGCGACACTTCCTTGCAAGGAAATAGCGTTTGCAGATGTCTACGTATCGTAGCAATAGAGTTCTAATGCTTCTTAAAACGCGATATCGCATCTCATTTCTATGTTTCATGGTAAGATATAATATGATTGGCGAAGTGTTATGTATTCCTCGTCTACACTTCAAATGAATGTAAATGCGACACTTCCTCGCTAGGAAATAGCGTTTGCATATGTCTACGTATCGAAGCAATAGAGTTCAAATGCTTCTTAAAACGCGATATCGCATCTCATTTCTATGTTTCATGGTAAGATATAATATGATTTGCGAAGTGTTATGTATTCCTCGTCTACACTTCAAATGAATGTAAATGCGACACTTCCTCGCTAGGAAATAGCGTTTGCAGATGTCTACGTATCGAAGCAATAGAGTTCAAATGCTTCTTAAAACGCGATATCGCATCTCATTTCTATGTTTCATGGTAAGATATAATATGATTTGCGAAGTGTTATGTAATCCTCGTCTACACTTCAAATGAATGTAAATGTGACACTACCTTGCTAGGAAATAGCGTTTCCAGATGTCTACGTATCGAAGCAACAGTGTTCAAATGCTTCTTAAAACGAGATATTGCATCTCATATCTATGTTTCTTGATAAGATATAATATTCATTGCGAAGTGTTATGCATTCCTCGTCTACGTTTCAAATGAATGTAAATGCGACACTTCCTTGCAAGGAAATAGCGTTTGCAGATGTCTACGTATCATAGCAATAGAGTTCCAATGCTTCTTAAAACGCGATATCGCATCTCATTTCTATGTTTCATGGTAAGATATAATATGATTTGCGAAGTGTTATGTATTCCTCGTCTACACTTCAAATGAATGTAAATGCGACACTTCCTTGCAAGGAAATAGCGTTTGCAAATGTCTACATATCGTAGCAATGGTGTTCTAATGCTTCTTAAAACGCGATATCGCATCTCATTTCTATGTTTCATGGTAAGATATAATATGATTGGCGAAGTGTTATGTATTCCTCGTCTACACTTCAAATGAATGTAAATGCGACACTTCCTTGCAAGGAAATAGCGATTGCAGATGTCTACGTATCGTAGCAATAGAGTTCATACGATTCCTAAAACGCGATATGGCATCTCATTTCTATATTTCATGGTAAGATATAATATGATTTGCGAAGTGTTATGTATTCCTCGTCTACACTTCAAATGAATGTAAATGCGACACTTCCTTGCAAGGAAATAGCGATTGCAGATGTCTACGTATCGTAGCAATAGAGTTCATATGATTCCTAAAACGCGATATCGCATCTCATTTCTATGATTCATGGTAAGATATAACATGATTTGCGAAGTGTTATGTATTCCTCGTCTACGTTTCTAATGAATGTAAACGCGACACTTCCTCGCTAGGAAATAGCGTTTGCAGATGTCTACGTATCGAAGCAATAGAGTTCAAATGCTTCTTAAAACGCGATATCGCATCT
The DNA here is from genome assembly GCF_050948175.1 of Xylocopa sonorina. Lineage (NCBI taxonomy): Eukaryota > Metazoa > Arthropoda > Insecta > Hymenoptera > Apidae > Xylocopa > Xylocopa sonorina. The sequence continues at coordinate 259,671 of NW_027490162.1, forward strand.
CATTTCTATGTTTCATGGTAAGATATAATATGATTTGCGGAGTGTTATGTATTCCTCGTCTACACTTCAAATGAATGTAAATGCGACACTACCTTGCTAGGAAATAGCGTCTGCAGATGTATAGGTAACGTAGCAATAGGGTTCTAATGGCTCTTAAAACGCGATATCGCATCTCATTTCTATGTTTGATGGTAAGATATAATATGATTTGCGAAGTGTTATGTAGTCCTCGTCTACACTTCAAATGAATGTAAATGCGACACTTCGTTGCTAGGAAATAGCGTTTGCAGATGTCTACGTATCGAAGCAATAGAGTTCAAATGCTCCTTAAAACGAGATATTGCATCTCTTATCTATGTCGCATGATAAGATATTATATTCTTTGCGAAGTGTTATGCATTCCTCGTCTACGTTTCAAATGAATGTAAATGCGACACTTCCTTGCAAGGAAATAGCGTTTGCAGATGTCTACGTATCGTAGCAATAGAGTTCTAATGCTTCTTAAAACGCGATATCGCATCTCATTTCTATGTTTCATGGTAAGATATAATATGATTGGCGAAGTGTTATGTATTCCTCGTCTACACTTCAAATGAATGTAAATGCGACACTTCCTCGCTAGGAAATAGCGTTTGCATATGTCTACGTATCGAAGCAATAGAGTTCAAATGCTTCTTAAAACGCGATATCGCATCTCATTTCTATGTTTCATGGTAAGATATAATATGATTTGCGAAGTGTTATGTATTCCTCGTCTACACTTCAAATGAATGTAAATGCGACACTTCCTCGCTAGGAAATAGCGTTTGCAGATGTCTACGTATCGAAGCAATAGAGTTCAAATGCTTCTTAAAACGCGATATCGCATCTCATTTCTATGTTTCATGGTAAGATATAATATGATTTGCGAAGTGTTATGTAATCCTCGTCTACACTTCAAATGAATGTAAATGTGACACTACCTTGCTAGGAAATAGCGTTTCCAGATGTCTACGTATCGAAGCAACAGTGTTCAAATGCTTCTTAAAACGAGATATTGCATCTCATATCTATGTTTCTTGATAAGATATAATATTCATTGCGAAGTGTTATGCATTCCTCGTCTACGTTTCAAATGAATGTAAATGCGACACTTCCTTGCAAGGAAATAGCGTTTGCAGATGTCTACGTATCATAGCAATAGAGTTCCAATGCTTCTTAAAACGCGATATCGCATCTCATTTCTATGTTTCATGGTAAGATATAATATGATTTGCGAAGTGTTATGTATTCCTCGTCTACACTTCAAATGAATGTAAATGCGACACTTCCTTGCAAGGAAATAGCGTTTGCAAATGTCTACATATCGTAGCAATGGTGTTCTAATGCTTCTTAAAACGCGATATCGCATCTCATTTCTATGTTTCATGGTAAGATATAATATGATTGGCGAAGTGTTATGTATTCCTCGTCTACACTTCAAATGAATGTAAATGCGACACTACCTTGCAAGGAAATAGCGTTTGCAGATGTCTACGTATCGAAGCAATAGAGTTCATATGCTTCTTAAAACAAGATATCGCATCTCATTTCTATGCTTCATGATAAGATGTAATATTCATTGCGAAGTATTATGTATTCCTCGCTTACACTTCAAATGAATGTAAATGCGACACTACCTTGCTAGGAAATAGCGTTTCCAGATGTCTACGCATCGAAGCAATAGAGTTCAAATGCTTCTTAAAACGAGATATTGCATCTCATATCTATGTTTCTTGATAAGATATAATATTCATTGCGAAGTGTTATGCATTCCTCGTCTACGATTCAAACGAATGTAAATGCGACACTTCGTTGCAAGGAAATAGCGATTGCAGATGTCTACGTATCGTAGCAATAGAGTTCATATGATTCCTAAAACGCGATATCGCATCTCATTTCTATGTTTCATGGTAGGATATAATATGATTTGCGAAGTGTTATGTATTCCTCGTCTACACTTCAAATGAATGTAAATGCGACACTTCCTCGCTAGGAAATAGCGTTTGCAGATGTCTACGTATCGAAGCAATAGAGTTCTAATGCTTCTTAAAACGCGATATCGCATCTCATTTCTATGTTTCATGGTAAGATATAATATGATTTGCGAAGTGTTAACTATTCCTCGTCAACACTTCAAATGAATGTAAATGCGACACTTCCTTGCAAGGAAATAGCGATTGCAGATGTCTACGTATCGTAGAAATAGAGTTCAAATGCTTCTTAAAACGAGATATTGCATCTCATATATAAGTTTCATGATAAGATATAATATTCATTGCGAAGTGTTATGCATTCCTCGTCTACGATTCAAATGAATGTAAATGCGACACTTCCTTGCAAGGAAATAGCTTTTGCAGATGTCTACGTATCGTAGCAATAGAGATCTAATGCTTCTTAAAACGCGATATCGCAACTCATTTCTATGTTTCATGGTAAGATATAATATGATTTGCGAAGTGTTATGTATTCCTCGTCTACACTTCAAATGAATGTAAATGCGACACTTCCTTGCACGGATATAGCGATTGCAGATGTCTACGTATCGTAGCAATAGAGTTCATATGATTCCTAAAACGCGATATCGCATCTCATTTCTATGTTTCATGGTAAGATATAACATGATTTGCGAAGTGTTATGTATTCCTCGTCTACACTTCAAATGAATGTGAATGCGATACTTCCTCGCTAGGAAATAGCGTTTGCAGATGTCTACGTATCGTAGCAATAGCTTTCTAATGCTTCTTAAAACGCGATATCGCATCTCATTTCTATGTTTCATGGTAAGATATAATATGATTTGCGAAGTGTTATGTATTCCTCGTCTACACTTCAAATGAATGTAAATGCGACACTTCCTTGCAAGGAAATAGCGTTTGCAAATATCTACATATCGTAGCAATGGTGTCCATATGATTCCTAAAACGCGATATCGCATCTCATTTCTATGTTTCATGGTAAGATATAACATGATTTGCGAAGTGTTATGTATTCCTCGTCTACACTTCAAATGAATGTGAATGCGATACTTCCTCGCTAGGAAATAGCGTTTGCAGATGTCTACGTATCGTAGCAATAGCTTTCTAATGCTTCTTAAAACGCGATATCGAATCTCATTTCTATCTTTCATGGTAAGATATAATATGACTTGCGAAGTGTTATGTATTCCTCGTCTACACTTCAAATGAATGTAAATGGGACACTTCCTCGCTAGGAAATAGCGTTTTCAGATGTCTACGTATCGAAGCAATAGAGTTCAAATGCTTCTTAAAACGCGATATCGCATCTCATTTCTATGTTTCATGGTAGGATATAATATGATTTGCGAAGTGTTATGTATTCCTCGTCTACACTTCAAATGAATGTAAATGCGACACTTCCTCGCTAGGAAATAGCGTTTGCAGATGTCTACGTATCGAAGCAATAGAGTTCAAATGCTTCTTAAAACGCGATATCGCATCTCATTTCTATGTTTCATGGTAAGATATAATATGATTTGCGAAGTGTTATGTATTCCTCGTCTACACTTCAAATGAATGTAAATGTGACACTACCTTGCTAGGAAATAGCGTCTGCAGATGTATAGGTATCGTAGCAATAGAGTTCTAATGGCTCTTAAAACGCGATATCGCATCTCATTTCTATGTTTCATGGTAAGATATAATATGATTTGCGAAGTGTTATGTAGTCCTCGTCTACACTTCAAATGAATGTAAATGCGACACTTCGTTGCTAGGAAATAGCGTTTGCAGATGTCTACGTATCGAAGCAATAGAGTTCAAATGCTTCTTAAAACGAGATATTGCATCTCTTATCTATGTCTCATGATAAGATATTATATTCTTTGCGAAGTGTTATGCATTCCTTGTCTACGATTCAAATGAATGTAAATGCGACACTACCTTGCAAGGAAATAGCGTTTCCAGATGTCTACGTATCGAAGCAATAGTGTTCAAATGCTTCTTAAAACGAGATATTGCATCTCATATCTATGTTTCTTGATAAGATATAATATTCATTGCGAAGTGTTATGCATTCCTCGTCTACGTTTCAAATGAATGTAAATGCGACACTTCCTTGCAAGGAAATAGCGTTTGCAGATGTCTACGTATCATAGCAATAGAGTTCCAATGCTTCTTAAAACGCGATATCGCATCTCATTTCTATGTTTCATGCTAAGATATAATATTCATTGCGAAGTGTTATGCATTCCTCGTCTACGATTCAAATGAATGTAAATGCGACACTTCCTTGCAAGGAAATAGCGTTTGCAGATGTCTACGTATCGTAGCAATAGAGTTCTTATGATTCTTAAAACGCGATATCGCATCTCATTTCTATGTTTCATGGTAAGATATAATATGATTTGCGAAGTATCACGTATTCCTCGTCTACACTTCAAATGAATGTAAATGCGACACTTTCTCGCTAGGAAATAGCGTATGCAGATATCTACGTATCGTAGCGATAGAGTTCATATGATACTTAAAACGCGATATCGCATCTCATTTCTATGTTTCATGGTAAGAAATAACATGATTTGCGAAGTGTTATGTATTCCTCGTCTACACTTCAAATGAATGTAAATGCGACACTTCCTCGCTAGGAAATAGCGTTTGCAGATGTCTACGTATCGAAGCAATAGAGTTCAAATGCTTCTTAAAAAGAGATATTGCATCTCTTATCTATGTTTCATGATAAGATATAATATTCTTTGCGAAGTGTTATGCATTCCTCGTCTACGGTTCAAATGAATGTAAATGCGACACTTCCTTGCAAGGAAATAGCGTTTGCAGATGTCTACGTATCGTAGCAATAGAGTTCTTATGATTCTTAGAACGCGATATCGCATCTCATTTCTATGTTTCATGGTAAGATATAATATGATTTGCGAAGTGTTATGTATTCCTCGTTTGCACTTCAAATGAATGTAAATGCAACACTTCCTTGCAAGGAAATAGCGTCTGCAGATGTCTAGGTATCGTAGCAATAGAGTTCTAATGCTTCTTAAAACGCGATATCGCATCCCATTTCTATGTTTCATGGTAAGATGTAATATGATTTGCGAAGTGTCATGTATTCCACGTCTACACTTCAAATGAATGTAAATGCGACACTACCTTGCAAGGAAATAGCGTTTGCAGATGTCTACCTATCGTAGCAATAGAGTTCTAATGCTTCTTAAAACGCGATATCGCATCTCATTTCTATGTTTCATGGTAAGATATATTATGATTTGCGAAGTGTTATATATTCCTCGCCTACACTTTAAATGAATGTAAATGCGACACTTCTTTGCTAGGAAATAGCGTTTGCAAATGTCTACCTATCGTAGCAATAGTGTTCTAATGCTTCTTAAAACGCGACATCGCATCTCATTTCAATGTTTCATGGTAAGATATAATATGATTTGCGAAGTGTTATGTATTCCTCGTCTACACTTCAAATGAATGTGAATGCGATACTTCCTCGCTAGGAAATAGCGTTTGCAGATGTCTACGTATCGAAGCAATAGAGTTCTAATGCTTCTTAAAACGCGATATCGCATCTCATTTCTATGTTTCATGGTAAGATATATTATGATTTGCGAAGTGTTTTGTATTCCTCGTCTACACTTCAAATGAATGTAAATGCGACACTTCCTTCCTAGGAAATAGCGTCTGCAGATGTCTAGGTATCGTAGCAATGGAGTTCTAATGCGTCTTAAAACGCGATATCGCATCTCATTTCTATGTTTCATGGTAAGATATAATATGATTTCCGAAGTGTTAACTATTCCTCGTCAACACTTCAAATGAATGTAAATGCGACACTTCCTTGCAAGGAAATAGCGATTGCAGATGTCTACGTATCGTAGAAATAGAGTTCAAATGCTTCTTAAAACGAGATATTGCATCTCATATATAAGTTTCATGATAAGATATAATATTCATTGCGAAGTGTTATGCATTCCTCGTCTACGATTCAAATGAATGTAAATGCGACACTTCCTTGCAAGGAAATAGCTTTTGCAGATGTCTACGTATCGTAGCAATAGAGATCTAATGCTTCTTAAAACGCGATATCGCAACTCATTTCTATGTTTCATGGTAAGATATAATATGATTTGCGAAGTGTTATGTATTCCTCGTCTACACTTCAAATGAATGTAAATGCGACACTTCCTTGCACGGATATAGCGATTGCAGATGTCTACGTATCGTAGCAATAGAGTTCATATGATTCCTAAAACGCGATATCGCATCTCATTTCTATGTTTCATGGTAAGATATAACATGATTTGCGAAGTGTTATGTATTCCTCGTCTACACTTCAAATGAATGTGAATGCGATACTTCCTCGCTAGGAAATAGCGTTTGCAGATGTCTACGTATCGTAGCAATAGCTTTCTAATGCTTCTTAAAACGCGATATCGCATCTCATTTCTATGTTTCATGGTAAGATATAATATGATTTGCGAAGTGTTATGTATTCCTCGTCTACACTTCAAATGAATGTAAATGCGACACTTCCTTGCAAGGAAATAGCGTTTGCAAATATCTACATATCGTAGCAATGGTGTCCATATGATTCCTAAAACGCGATATCGCATCTCATTTCTATGTTTCATGGTAAGATATAACATGATTTGCGAAGTGTTATGTATTCCTCGTCTACACTTCAAATGAATGTGAATGCGATACTTCCTCGCTAGGAAATAGCGTTTGCAGATGTCTACGTATCGTAGCAATAGCTTTCTAATGCTTCTTAAAACGCGATATCGAATCTCATTTCTATCTTTCATGGTAAGATATAATATGACTTGCGAAGTGTTATGTATTCCTCGTCTACACTTCAAATGAATGTAAATGGGACACTTCCTCGCTAGGAAATAGCGTTTTCAGATGTCTACGTATCGAAGCAATAGAGTTCAAATGCTTCTTAAAACGCGATATCGCATCTCATTTCTATGTTTCATGGTAAGGTATAATATGATTTGCGAAGTGTTATGTATTCCTCGTCTACACTTCAAATGAATGTAAATGCGACACTACCTTGCTAGGAAATAGCGTCTGCAGATGTATAGGTATCGTAGCAATAGAGTTCTAATGGCTCTTAAAACGCGATATCGCATCTCATTTCTATGTTTCATGGTAAGATGTAATATGATTTGCGAAGCGTTATGTAGTCCTCGTCTACACTTCAAATGAAAGTAAATGCGACACTTCGTTGCTAGGAAATAGCGTTTGCAGATGTCTACGTATCGAAGCAATAGAGTTCAAATGCTTCTTAAAACGAGATATTGCATCTCTTATCTATGTCTCATGATAAGATATTATATTCTTTGCGAAGTGTTATGCATTCCTCGTCTACGATTCAAATGAATGTAAATGCGACACTACCTTGCAAGGAAATAGCGTTTCCAGATGTCTACGTATCGAAGCAATAGAGTTCAAATGCTTCTTAAAACGCGATATCGCATCTCATTTCTACGTTTCATGGTAAGATATAATATGATTTGCGAAGTGTTATGTATTCGTCGTCTACACTTCAAATGAATGTAAATGCGACACTTCCTTGCAAGGAAATAGCGTTTGCAAATGTCTACATATCGTAGCAATGGTGTTCTAATGCTTCTTAAAACGCGATATCGCATCTCTTTTCTATGTTTCATGGTAAGATATAATATGATTGGCGAAGTGTTATGTATTCCTCGTCTACACTTCAAATGAATGTAAATGCGACACTTCCTTGCTAGGAAATTGCGTTTGCAGATGTCTACGTATCGAAGCAATAGAGTTCAAATGCTTCTTAAAAAGAGATATTGCATCTCTTATCTACGTTTCATGATAAGATATAATATTCTTTGCGAAGTGTTATGCATTCCTCGTCTACGGTTCAAATGAATGTAAATGCGACACTTCCTTGCAGGGAAATAGCGTTTGCAGATGTCTACGTATCGTAGCAATAGAGTTCTTATGATTCTTAGAACGCGAAATCGCATCTCATTCCCATGTTTCATGGTAAGATATAATATGATTTGCGAAGTGTTATGTATTCCTCGTCTGCACTTCAAATGAATGTAAATGCGACACTTCCTTGCAAGGAAATAGCGTATGCAGATGTCTACGTATCGTAGCAATAGAGTTCTTATGATTCTTAAATCGTGATATCGCATCTCATTTCTATGTTTCATGGTAAGATATAATATGATTTGCGAAGTATCATGTATTCCTCGTCTACACTTCAAGTGAATGTGAATGCGACACTTCCTCGCTAGGAAATGGCGTTTGCAGATGTCTACGTATCGTAGCAATAGATTTCTAATGCTTCTTAAAACGCGATATCGCATCTCATTTCTATGTTTAATGGTAAGATATAACATGATTTGCGAAGTGTCATGTATTCCACGTCTACACTTCAAATGAACGTAAATGCGACACTACCTTGCAAGTAATTAGCGTTTGCAGATGTCTACGTATCGTAGCAATAGATTTGTAATGCTTGTTAAAACGCGATATCGCGTCTCATTACTATGTTTCATGGTAAGGTATAATATGATTTGCGAAGTATCATGTATTCCTCGCCTACACTTCAAATGAATGTAAATGCGACACATCCTTGCTAGGAAATAGCGTTTCCAGATGTCTACGTATCGAAGCAATAGAGTTCAAAAGCTTCTTAATACGAGATATTGCATCTCATATCTATGTTTCTTGATAAGATATAATATTCAATGCGAAGTGTTATGCATTCCTCGTCTACGATTCAAATGAATGTAAATGCGACACTTCCTTGCAAGGAAATAGCTTTTGCAGATGTCTACGTATCGTAGCAATAGAGTTCTAATGCTTCTTAAAACGCGATATCGCAACTCATTTCTATGTTTCATGGTAAGATATAATATGATTTGCGAAGTGTTATGTATTCCTCGTCTACACTTCAAATGAATGTAAATGCGACACTTCCTTGCACGGATATAGCGATTGCAGATGTCTACGTATCGTAGCAATAGAGTTCATATGATCCCTAAAACGCGATATCGCATCTCATTTCTATGTTTCATGGTAAGATATAATATGATTTGCGAAGTGTTATGTATTCCTCGCCTACACTTTAGATGAATGTAAATGCGACACTTCTTTACTAGGAAATAGCGTTTGCAAATGTCTACCTATCGTAGCAATAGAGTTCTAATGCTTCTTAAAACGCGATATCGCATCTCATTTCTATGTTTCATGGTAAGATATATTATGATTTGCGAAGTGTTATATATTCCTCGCCTACACTTTAAATGAATGTAAATGCGACACTTCTTTGCTAGGAAATAGCGTTTGCAAATGTCTACCTATCGTAGCAATAGTGTTCTAATGCTTCTTAAAACGCGACATCGCATCTCATTTCAATGTTTCATGGTAAGATATAATATGATTTGCGAAGTGTTATGTATTCCTCGTCTACACTTCAAATGAATGTGAATGCGATACTTCCTCGCTAGGAAATAGCGTTTGCAGATGTCTACGTATCGAAGCAATAGAGTTCTAATGCTTCTTAAAACGCGATATCGCATCTCATTTCTATGTTTCATGGTAAGATATATTATGATTTGCGAAGTGTTTTGTATTCCTCGTCTACACTTCAAATGAATGTAAATGCGACACTTCCTTCCTAGGAAATAGCGTCTGCAGATGTCTAGGTATCGTAGCAATGGAGTTCTAATGCGTCTTAAAACGCGATATCGCATCTCATTTCTATGTTTCATGGTAAGATATAATATGATTTGCGAAGTGTTAACTATTCCTCGTCAACACTTCAAATGAATGTAAATGCGACACTTCCTTGCAAGGAAATAGCGATTGCAGATGTCTACGTATCGTAGAAATAGAGTTCAAATGCTTCTTAAAACGAGATATTGCATCTCATATATAAGTTTCATGATAAGATATAATATTCATTGCGAAGTGTTATGCATTCCTCGTCTACGATTCAAATGAATGTAAATGCGACACTTCCTTGCAAGGAAATAGCTTTTGCAGATGTCTACGTATCGTAGCAATAGAGATCTAATGCTTCTTAAAACGCGATATCGCAACTCATTTCTATGTTTCATGGTAAGATATAATATGATTTGCGAAGTGTTATGTATTCCTCGTCTACACTTCAAATGAATGTGAATGCGATACTTCCTCGCTAGGAAATAGCGTTTGCAGATGTCTACGTATCGTAGCAATAGCTTTCTAATGCTTCTTAAAACGCGATATCGCATCTCATTTCTATGTTTCATGGTAAGATATAATATGATTTGCGAAGTGTTATGTATTCCTCGTCTACACTTCAAATGAATGTAAATGCGACACTTCCTTGCAAGGAAATAGCGTTTGCAAATATCTACATATCGTAGCAATGGTGTCCATATGATTCCTAAAACGCGATATCGCATCTCATTTCTATGTTTCATGGTAAGATATAACATGATTTGCGAAGTGTTATGTATTCCTCGTCTACACTTCAAATGAATGTGAATGCGATACTTCCTCGCTAGGAAATAGCGTTTGCAGATGTCTACGTATCGTAGCAATAGCTTTCTAATGCTTCTTAAAACGCGATATCGAATCTCATTTCTATCTTTCATGGTAAGATATAATATGACTTGCGAAGTGTTATGTATTCCTCGTGTACACTTCAAATGAATGTAAATGGGACACTTCCTCGCTAGGAAATAGCGTTTTCAGATGTCTACGTATCGAAGCAATAGAGTTCAAATGCTTCTTAAAACGCGATATCGCATCTCATTTCTATGTTTCATGGTAAGGTATAATATGACTTGCGAAGTGTTATGTATTCCTCGTCTACACTTCAAATGAATGTAAATGCGACACTACCTTGCTAGGAAATAGCGTCTGCAGATGTATAGGTATCGTAGCAATAGAGTTCTAATGGCTCTTAAAACGCGATATCGCATCTCATTTCTATGTTTCATGGTAAGATGTAATATGATTTGCGAAGTGTTATGTAGTCCTCGTCTACACTTCAAATGAAAGTAAATGCGACACTTCGTTGCTAGGAAATAGCGTTTGCAGATGTCTACGTATCGAAGCAATAGAGTTCAAATGCTTCTTAAAACGAGATATTGCATCTCTTATCTATGTCTCATGATAAGATATTATATTCTTTGCGAAGTGTTATGCATTCCTCGTCTACGATTCAAATGAATGTAAATGCGACACTACCTTGCAAGGAAATAGCGTTTCCAGATGTCTACGTATCGAAGCAATAGAGTTCAAATGCTTCTTAAAACGCGATATCGCATCTCATTTCTACGTTTCATGGTAAGATATAATATGATTTGCGAAGTGTTATGTATTCCTCGTCTACACTTCAAATGAATGTAAATGCGACACTTCCTTGCAAGGAAATAGCGTTTGCAAATGTCTACATATCGTAGCAATGGTGTTCTAATGCTTCTTAAAACGCGATATCGCATCTCTTTTCTATGTTTCATGGTAAGATATAATATGATTGGCGAAGTGTTATGTATTCCTCGTCTACACTTCAAATGAATGTAAATGCGACACTTCCTTGCTAGGAAATAGCGTTTGCAGATGTCTACGTATCGAAGCAATAGAGTTCAAATGCTTCTTAAAAAGAGATATTGCATCTCTTATCTACGTTTCATGATAAGATATAATATTCTTTGCGAAGTGTTATGCATTCCTCGTCTACGGTTCAAATGAATGTAAATGCGACACTTCCTTGCAGGGAAATAGCGTTTGCAGATGTCTACGTATCGTAGCAATAGAGTTCTTATGATTCTTAGAACGCGAAATCGCATCTCATTCCCATGTTTCATGGTAAGATATAATATGATTTGCGAAGTGTTATGTATTCCTCGTCTGCACTTCAAATGAACGTAAATGCGACACTTCCTTGCAAGGAAATAGCGTATGCAGATGTCTACGTATCGTAGCAATAGAGTTCTTATGATTCTTAAATCGTGATATCGCATCTCATTTCTATGTTTCATGGTAAGATATAATATGATTTGCGAAGTGTTATGTATTCCTCGTCTGCACTTCAAATGAACGTAAATGCGACACTTCCTCGCTAGGAAATGGCGTTTGCAGATGTCTACGTATCGTAGCAATAGATTTCTAATGCTTCTTAAAACGCGATATCGCATCTCATTTCTATGTTTAATGGTAAGATATAACATGATTTGCGAAGTGTCATGTATTCCACGTCTACACTTCAAATGAACGTAAATGCGACACTACCTTGCAAGTAATTAGCGTTTGCAGATGTCTACGTATCGTAGCAATAGATTTGTAATACTTGTTAAAACGCGATATCGCGTCTCATTACTATGTTTCATGGTAAGGTATAATATGATTTGCGAAGTATCATGTATTCCTCGCCTACACTTCAAATGAATGTAAATGCGACACTTCCTTGCTAGGAAATAGCGTTTCCAGATGTCTACGTATCGAAGCAATAGAGTTCAAAAGCTTCTTAATACGAGATATTGCATCTCATATCTATGTTTCTTGATAAGATATAATATTCATTGCGAAGTGTTATGCATTCCTCGTCTACGATTCAAATGAATGTAAATGCGACACTTCCTTGCAAGGAAATAGCTTTTGCAGATGTCTACGTATCGTAGCAATAGAGTTCTAATGCTTCTTAAAACGCGATATCGCAACTCATTTCTATGTTTCATGGTAAGATATAATATGATTTGCGAAGTGTTATGTATTCCTCGTCTACACTTCAAATGAATGTAAATGCGACACTTCCTTGCACGGATATAGCGATTGCAGATGTCTACGTATCGTAGCAATAGAGTTCATATGATTCCTAAAACGCGATATCGCATCTCATTTCTATGTTTCATGGTAAGATATAACATGATTTGCGAAGTGTTATGTATTCCTCGTCTACACTTCAAATGAATGTGAATGCGATACTTCCTCGCTAGGAAATAGCGTTTGCAGATGTCTACGTATCGTAGCAATAGCTTTCTAATGCTTCTTAAAATGCGATATCGAATCTCATTTCTATGTTTCATGGTAAGATATAATATGATTTGCGAAGTGTTATGTATTCCTCGTCTACACTTCAAATGAAAGTAAATGCGACACTTCCTTGCTAGGAAATAGCGTTTGCAGATGTCTACGTATCGAAGCAATAGAGTTCTAATGCTCCTTAAAACGCGATATCGCATCTCATTTCTATGTTTCATGGTAAGATATAATATGATTTGCGAAGTGTTATGTATTCCTCGCCTACACTTTAAATGAATGTAAATGCGAAACTTCCTTGCAAGGAAATAGCGTCTGCAGATGTCTAGGTATCGTAGAAATAGAGTTCAAATGCGTCTTAAAACGAGATATTGCATCTCATATCTATGTTTCATGATAAGATATAATATTCGTTGCGAAGTGTTATATATTCCTCGTCTACACTTCAAATGTAAATGCGACACTTCCTTCCAAGGAAATAGCGTTTGCAGATATCTACGTATCGTAGCAATAGATTTCTAATGCTTCTTAAAACACGATATCGCATCTCATTTCTATGTTTCATGGTAAGATATAATATTCATTGCGAAGTGTTATGCATTCCTCGTCTACACTTCAAAGGAATGTAAATGCGACACTCCCTTGCAAGGAAATAGCGTTTGCAGATGTCTACGTATCGTAGCAATAGAGTTCAAATGCTTCTTAAAACGAGATATTGCATCTCATATCTATGTTTCATGATAAGATATAATATTCATTGCGAAGTGATATGCATTCCTCGTCTACGATTCAAATGAATGTAAATGCGACACTTCCTTGCAAGGAAATAGCGTTTGCAGATGTCTGCGTATCGTAGCAATAGAGTTCTTATGATTCTTAAAACGCGATATCGCATCTCATTTCTATGTTTCATGGTAAGATGTAATATGATTTGCGAAGTGTTATGTATTCCTCGTCTACACTTCAAATGAATGTAACTGCGACACTTCCTTGCTAGGAAATAGCGCTTGCAGATGTCTAGGTATCGTAGCAATAGAGTTCTAATGCTTCTTAAAACGCGATATCGCATCTCATTTCTATGTTTCATGGTAGGATATAATATGATTTGCGAAGTGTTATGTATTCCTCGTCTACACTTCAAATGAATGCAAATGCGACACTTCTTTGCAAGGAAATAGCGTTTGCAGATGTCTACGTATCGTAGCAATAGAGTTCTTATGATTCTTAAAACGGGATATCGCATCACATTTCTATGTTTCATGGTAAGACATAATATGATTTGCGGAGTGTTATGTATTCCTCGTCTACACTTCAAATGAATGTAAATGCGACACTTCCTTGCAAGGAAATAGCGTTTGCAAATGTCTACCTATCGTAGCAGTAGTGTTCTAATGCTTCTTAAAATGCGATATCGCATCTCATTTCTATGTTTCATGGTAAGATATAATATGATTTGCGAAGTGTTATGTATTCCTCGTCTATTCTTCAAATGAATGTAAATGCGACACTTCCTTGCAAGGAAATAGCGTTTGCAAATGTCTACCTATCGTAGCAATAGTGTTCTAATGCTTCTTAAAACGCGATATCGCATCTCATTTCTATGTTTCATGGTAAGATATAATATGATTTGCGAAGTGTCATGTATTCCTCGTCTACACTTCAAATGAATGTAAATGCGACACTTCCTTGCAAGGAAATAGCGTTTGCAGATGTCTGCGTATCGTAGCAATAGAGTTCTAGTGCTTCTTGAAACGCGATATCGCATCTCATTTCTATGTTTCATGGTAAGATATAATATGATTTGCGAAGTGCTATGTATTCCTCGTCTACACTTCAAATGAATGTAAATGCGACACTTCCTTGCAAGGAAATGGCGTCTGCAGATGTCTAGGTATCGTAGAAATAGAGTTCAAATGCGTCTTAAGACGAGATATTGCATCTCATATCTATGTTTCATGATAAGATATAATATTCCTTGCGAAGTGTTATATATTCCTCGTCTACACTTCAAATGTAAATGCGACACTTCCTTCCAAGGAAATAGCGTTTGCAGATATCTACGTATCGTAGCAATAGATTTCTAATGTTTCTTAAAACACGATATCGCATCTCATTTCTATGTTTCATGGTAAGATATAATATTCATTGCGAAGTGTTATGCATTCCTCGTCTACACTTCAAAGGAATGTAAATGCGACACTCCCTTGCAAGGATATAGCGTTTGCAGATGTCTACGTATCGTAGCAATAGAGTTCAAATGCTTCTTAAAACGAGATATTGCATCTCATATCTATGTTTCATGATAAGATATAATATTCATTGCGAAGTGATATGCATTCCTCGTCTACGAGTCAAATGAATGTAAATGCGACACTTCCTTGCAAGGAAATAGCGTTTGCAGATGTCTGCGTATCGTAGCAATAGAGTTCTTATGATTCTTAAAACGCGATATCGCATCTCATTTCTATGTTTCATGGTAAGATGTAATATGATTTGCGAAGTGTTATGTATTCCTCGTCTACACTTCAAATGAATGTAACTGCGACACTTCCTTGCTAGGAAATAGCGTCTGCAGATGTCTAGGTATCGTAGCCATAGAGTTCTAATGCTTCTTAAAACGCGATATCGCATCTCATTTCTATGTTTCATGGTAAGATATAATATGATTTGCGAAGTGTCATGTATTCATCGTCTACACTTCAAATGAATGTAAATGCGACACTTCTTTGCAAGGAAATAGCGTTTGCAGATATCTACGTATCGTAGCAATAGAGTTCTTATGATTCTTAAAACGCGATATCGGATTTCATTTCTATGTTTCATGGTAAGATATAATATGATTTGCGGAGTGTTATGTATTCCTCGTCTACACTTCAAATGAATGTAAATGCGACACTTCCTTGCCACGAAATAGCGTCTGCAGATGTCTAGGTATCGTAGCAATAGAGTTCTAATGCTTCTTAAAACGCGATATCGCATCTCATTTCTATGTTTCATGGTAAGATATAATATGATTTGCGAAGTGTTATGCATTCCTCGTCTACGATTCAAGTGAATGTAAATGCGACACTTCCTTGCAAGGAAATAGCGTTTGCAGATGTCTACGTCGCGAAGCAATAGAGTTCAAATGCTTCTTAAAACGCGATATCGCATCTCATTTCTATGTTTCAAGGTAAGATATAATATGATTTGCAAAGTGTTATGTATTCCTCGTCTACACATCAAATGAATGCAAATGCGACACTTCCTTGCAAGGAAATAGCGTTTGCAGATGTCTACGTATCGTAGCAATAGAGTTCTTATGATTCTAAAAACGCGATATCGCACCTCATTTCTATGTTTCATGGTAAGGTATAATATGATTTGCGAAGTGTTATGTATCCGTCGTCTACACTTCAAATGAATGTAAATGCGACACTTTCTTGCAAGGAAATAGCGTTTGCAGATGTCTACGTATCGTAGCAATTGATTTCTGCTGCTCCTTAAAACGCGATATCGCATCTCATTTCTATGTTTCATGGTAAGATGTAATATGATTTGCGAAGTGTTATGTATTCCTCGTCTACGCTTCAAATGAATGTAACTGCGACACTTCCTTGCTAGGAAATAGCGTCTGCAGATGTCTAGGTATCGTAGCAATAAAGTTCTAATGCTTCTTAAAACGCGATATCGCATCTCATTTCTATGTTTCATGGTAAGATATAATATGATTTGCGAAGTGTTATGTATTCCTCGTCTACACATCAAATGAATGTAAATGCGACACTTCCTTGCAAGGAAATAGCGTTTGCAGATGTCTACGTATCGTAGCAATAGAGTTCTTATGATTCTTATAACGCGATATCGCATCTCATTCCTATGTTTCATGGTAAGATATTATATGATTTGCGAAGTGTCATGTATTCTTCGTCTACACTTCAAATGAATGTAACTGCGACTCTTCCTTTCTAGGAAATAGCGTCTGCAGATGTCTAGGTATCGTAGCAATAGAGTTCTAATGCTTCTTAAAACGCGATATCGCATCTCATTTCTATGTTTCATGGTAAGATATAATATTCATTGCGAAGTGTTATGCATTCCTCGTCTACACTTCAAATGAATGTAAATGCAACACTTCCTTGCAAGGAAGTAGCGTCTGCAGATGTCTAGGTATCGTAGCAATAGTGTTCTAATGCTTCTTAAAACGCGATATCGCATCTCATATCTATGTTTCATGATAAGATATAATATCCATTGCGAAGTGATATGCGTTCCTCGTCTACGATTCAAATGAATGTAAATGCGACACTTCCTTGCAAGGAAATAGCGTTTGCAGATGTCTGCGTATCGTAGCAATAGAGCTCTTATGATTCTTAAAAAGCGATATCGCATCTCATTTCTATGTTTCATGATAAGATATAATATTCGTTGCGAAGTGTTATGCATTCCTTGTCTACGATTCAACTGAATGTAAATGCGACACTTCCTTGCAAGGAAATAGCGTTTGCAGATGTCTACGTATCGTAGCAATAGAGTTCTTATGATTCTTAAAACGCGATATCGCATCTCATTTCTATGTTTCATGGTAAGATATAACATGATTTGCGAAGTGTTATGTATTCCTCGTCTACACTTCAAATGAATGTGAATGCGATACTTCCTCGCTAGGAAATAGCGTTAGCAGATGTCTACGTATCGTAGCAATAGCTTTCTAATGCTTCTTAAACGCGATATCGAATCTCATTTCTATGTTTCATGGTAAGATATAATACGATTTGCGAAGTGTCATGTATTTCTCGTCTACACTTCAAATGAATGTAAATGCGACACTACCTTGCAAGGAAATAGCGTTTGCAGATGTCTACGTATCGAAGCAATAGATTTCCTATGATTCTTAAAACGCTGTATTGCATCTCATTTCTACGTTTCATGGTAAGATATAATATTCATTGCGAAGTGTTATGCATTCCTCGTCTACGCTTCAAATGAATGTGAATGCGACACTTCCTCGCTAGGAAATAGCGTTTGCAGACGTCTACGTATCGTAGCAATAGATTTCTAATGCTCGTTAAAACGCGATATCGCATCTCATTTCTATGTTTCATGGTAAGATATAATATGATTTGCGAAGTGTCATGTATTCCTCGTCTACACTTCACATGAATGTAAATGCGACACTTCCTTGCTAGGAAATAGCGTCTGCAGATGTCTAGGTATCGTAGCAATAGAGTTCTGATGCTTCTTAGAACGCGATATCGCATCTCATCTCTATGTTTCATGGTAAGATATAATATTCATTGCGAAGTGTTATCCTTTCCTCGTCTACGATTCAAATGAATGTAAATGCGACACTCCCTTACAAGGAAATAGCGTTTGCAGATGTCTACGTATCGTAGCAATAGAGTTCTTATGATTCTTAAAACGCGATATCGGAACTCATTTCTATGTTTCATGGTAAGATATAATGTGATTTGCGAAGTGTCATGTATTCCTCGTCTACACTTCAAATGAATGTAAATGCGAGACTTCCCTGCATGGAAATAGCGTTTGCAGATGTCTACTCATCGTAGCAATGGATTTCTGATGCTTCTTAAAACGCGATAACGCATCTCATTTCTATGTTTCATGGTAAGATATAATATGATTTGCGAAGTGTCATGTATTCCTCGTCTACACTTCAAATGAATGTAAATGCGACACTTCCTTGCTAGGAAATAGCGTTTCCAGATGTCTAGGTATCGTAGCAATAGAGTTCTTATGATTCTTAAAACGCGTTATAGCATCTCATTCCTATGTTTCATGGTAAGATATAATATGATTTGCGAAGTGTTATGTATTCCTCGTCTACACTTCAAATGAATGTAAATGCGACACTTTCTTGCAAGGAAATAGCGTTTGCTGATGTCTACGTATCGTAGCAATGGATTTCTGATGCTTCTTAAAACGCGATATCGCATCTCACTTCTATGATTCATGGTAAGATATAATATGATTTGCGAAGTGTCATGTATTCCTCGTCTACACTTCAAATGAATGTAAATGCGACTCTTCCCTGCATGGAAATAGCGTTTGCAGATGTCTACTCATCGTAGCAATGGATTTCTGATGCTTCTTAAAACGCGATAACGCATCTCATTTCTATGTTTCATGGTAAGATATAATATGATTTGCGAAGTGTCATGTATTCCCCTTCCACGCTTCAAATGAATGTAAATGCGACACTTCCTTGCAAGGAAATAGCGTTTGCAGATGTCTACGTATCGTAGCAATAGAGTTCTTATGATTCTTAAAACGCGATATCGGAACTCATTTCTATGTTTCATGGTAAGATATAATATGATTTGCGAAGTATCATGTATTCCTCGTCTACGATTCAAATGAATGTAAATGCGACACTTCCTTCCAAGGAAATAGCGTCTGCAGATGTCTAGGTATCGTAGCAATAGAGTTCTAATACTTCTTAAAACGCGATATCGCATCTCATTTCTATGTTTCATGATAAGATATAATATGATTTGCGAAGTGTTATGCATTCCTCGTCTACGATTCAAATGAATGTAAATGCGACACTCCCTTGCAAGGAAATGGCATTTGCAGATGTCTACGTATCGTAGCAATTGATTTCTGCTGCTTCTTAAAACGCGATATCGCATCTCATTTCTATGTTTCATGTAAGATGTAATATGATTTGCGAAGTGTTATGTATTCCTCGTCTACGCTTCAAATGAATGTAACTGCGACACTTCCTTGCTAGGAAATAGCGTCTGCAGATGTCTAGGTATCGTAGCAATAAAGTTCTAATGCTTTTTAAAACGCGATATCGCATCTCATTTCTATGTTTCATGGTAAGATATAATATGATTTGCGAAGTGTTATGTATTCCTCGTCTACACATCAAATGAATGTAAATGCGACACTTCCTTGCAAGGAAATAGCGTTTGCAGATGTCTACGTATCGTAGCAATAGAGTTCTTATGATTCTTATAACGCGATATCGCATCTCATTCCTATGTTTCATGGTAAGATATTATATGATTTGCGAAGTGTCATGTATTCTTCGTCTACACTTCAAATGAATGTAAATGCTACACTTCCTTGCTAGGAAATAGCGTCTGGAGAAGTCTAGGTATCGTAGCAATAGAGTTCTAACGCTTCTTAAAACGCGATATCGCCTCTCATTTCTATGTTTCATGGTAAGATATAATATGACTTGCGAAGTATCATTTATTCCTCGTCTACGATTCAAATGAATGTAAATGCGACACTTCCTTGCAAGGAAATAGCGTTTGCAGATGTCTGCGTATCGTAGCAATAGAGTTCTTATGATTCTTAAATCGCGATATTGCATCTCATTTCTATGTTTCATGGTACGATTCAAATGAATGTAAATGCGACACTTCCTTGCAAGGAAATAGCGTCTGCAGATGTCTAGGTATCGTAGCAATAGAGTTCTAATGCTTCTTAAAACGCGATATCGCATCTCATTTCTATGTTTCATGGTAAGATGTAAAATGATTTGCGAAGTGATATGTATTCCTCGTCTACACTTCAAATGAATGTAACTGCGACACTTCCTTTCTAGGAAATAGCGTCTGCAGATGTCTAGGTATCGTAGCAATAGAGTTCTAATGCTTCTTAAACGCGATATCGCATCTCATTTCTATGTTTCATGGTAAGATATAATATTCATTGCGAAGTGTTATGCATTCCTCGTCTACACTTCAAATGAATGTAAATGCAACACTCCCTTGCAAGGAAATAGCGTTTGCAGATGTCTACGTATCGTAGCAATAGAGTTCAAATGCTTCTTAAAACGAGATATTGCATCTCATATCTATGTTTCATGATAAGATATAATATTCATTGCGAAGTGATATGCATTCCTCGTCTACGATTCAAATGAATGTAAATGCGACACTTCCTTGCAAGGAAATAGCGTTTGCAGATGTCTGCGTATCGTAGCAATAGAGCTCTTATGAGCTCTTATGATACTTAAAAAGCGATATCGCATCTCATTTCTATGTTTCATGATAAGATATAATATTCGTTGCGAAGTGTTATGCATTCCTCGTCTACGATTCAACTGAATGTAAATGCGACACTTCCTTGCAAGGAAAATAGCGTTTTCAGATGTCTACGTATCGTAGCAATAGAGTTCTTATGATTCTTAAAACGCGATATCGCATCTCATTTCTATGTTTCATGGTAAGATATAATATGATTTGCGAAGTATCATGTATTCCTCGTCTACGATTCAAATGAATGTAAATGCGACACTTCCTTCCAAGGAAATAGCGTCTGCAGATGTCTAGGTATCGTAGCAATAGAGTTCTAATACTTCTTAAAACGCGATATCGCATCTCATTTCTATGTTTCATGGTAAGATATAATATTCATTGCGAAGTCTTTATGCATTCCTCGTCTACGATTCAAATGAATGTAAATGCGACACTTCCTAAGGAAATAGCGTTTGTGCAGATGTCTGCGTAATGTAGCAATAGAGTTCTTATGATTCTTAAATCGCGATATTGCATCTCATTTCTATGTTTCAGTGTATGATTCAAAATGAATGTAAATGCGACACTTCCTTGCAAGGAAATAGCGTCTGCAGATGTCTAGGTATCGTAGCAATAGAGTTCTAATGCTTCTTAAAACGCGATATCGCATCTCATTTCTATATTTCATGGTAAGATATAATATGATTTGCAAAGTGTTATGTATTCCTCGTCTACACTTCAAATGAATGTGAATGCGTCACTTCCTCGCTAGGAAATAGCGTTTGCAGATGTCTACGTATCGTAGCAATAGATTTCTAATGCTCGTTAAAACGCGATATCGCATCTCATTTCTATGTTTCATGGTAAGATATAATATGATTTGCGAAGTGTCATGTATTCCTCGTCTACACTTCAAATGAATGTAAATGCGACACTTCCTTGCTAGGAAATAGCGTCTGCAGATGTCTAGGTATCGTAGCAATAGAATTCTAATGCTTCTTAAAACGCGATATCGCATCTCATTTCTATGTTTCATGGTAAGATATAATATTCATTGCGAAGTGTTATCCTTTCCTCGTCTACGATTCAAATGAATGTAAATGCGACACTCCCTTGCATGGAAATAGCGTTTGCAGATGTCTACGTATCGTAGCAATAGAGTTCAAATGCTTCTTAAAACGAGATATTGCATCTCATATCTATGTTTCATGATAAGATATAATATTCATTGCGAAGTGTTATGCATGCCTCGTCTACGATACAAATGAATGTAAATGCGACACTTCCTTGCAAGGAAATAGCGTTTGTAGATGTCTACGTATCGTAGCAATAGAGTTCTTATGATTCTTAAAACGCGATATCGCATCTCATTTCTATGTTTCATGGTAAGATATAATATGATTTGCGAAGTGTCATGTATTCCACGTCTACACTTCAAATGAACGTAAATGCGACACTATCTTGGTAGGAAATAGCGTCTGCAGATGTATAGGTATCGTAGCAATAGAGTTCTAATGCTTCTTAAAACGCGATATCGCATCTCATTTCTATGTTTCATGGTAAGATATAATATGATTTGCGAAGTGCTATGTATTCCTCGTCTACACTTCAAATAAATGTAAATGCGACACTTCCTTGCAAGGAAATAGCGTCTGCAGATGTCTAGGTATCGTAGAAATAGAGTGCAAATGCGTCATAAAACGAGATATTGCATCTCATATCTATGTTTCATGATAAGATATAATATTCGTTGCGAAGTGTTATATATTCCTCGTCTACACTTCAAATGTAAATGCGACACTTCTTTCCAAGGAAATAGCGTTTGCAGATATCTACGTATCGTAGCAATAGATTTCTAATGCTTCTTAAAACACGATATCGCATCTCATTTCTATGTTTCATGGTAAGATATAATATTCATTGCGAAGTGTTATGCATTCCTCGTCTACACTTCAAAGGAATGTAAATGCGACGCTCCCTTGCAAGGAAATAGCGTTTGCAGATGTCTACGTATCGTAGCAATAGAGTTCAAATGCTTCTTAAAACGAGATATTGCATCTCATATCTATGTTTCATGATAAGATATAATATTCATTGCGAAGTGATATGCATTCCTCGTCTACGATTCAAATGAATGTAAATGCGACACTTCCTTGCAAGGAAATAGCGTTTGCAGATGTCTGCGTATCGTAGCAATAGAGTTCTTATGATTCTTAAAACGCGATATCGCATCTCATTTCTATGTTTCATGGTAAGATGTAATATGATTTGCGAAGTGTTATGTATTCCTCGTCTACACTTCAAATGAATGTAACTGCGACACTTCCTTGCTAGGAAATAGCGTCTGCAGATGTCTAGGTATCGTAGCAATAGAGTTCTAATGCTTCTTAAAACGCGATATCGCATCTCATTTCTATGTTTCATGGTAGGATATAATATGATTTGCGAAGTGTTATGTATTCCTCTTCTACACTTCAAATGAATGCAAATGCGACACTTCTTTGCAAGGAAATAGCGTTTGCAGATGTCTACGTATCGTAGCAATAGAGTTCATATGATTCTTAAAACGGGATATCGCATCACATTTCTATGTTTCATGGTAAAGACATAATATGATTTGCGGAGTGTTATGTATTCCTCGTCTACACTTCAGATGAATGTAAATGCGACACTTCCTTGCAAGGAAATAGCGTTTGCAAATGTCTACCTATCGTAGCAGTAGTGTTCTAATGCTTCTTAAAATGCGATATCGCATCTCATTTCTATGTTTCATGGTAAGATATAATATGATTTGCGAAGTGTTATCTATTCCTCGTCTATTCTTCAAATGAATGTAAATGCGACACTTCCTTGCAAGGAAATAGCGTTTGCAAATGTCTACCTATCGTAGCAATAGTGATCTAATGCTTCTTAAAACGCGATATCGCATCGCATTTCTATGTTTCATGGTAAGATATAATATGATTTGCGAAGTGTCATGTATTCCTCGTCTACACTTCAAATGAATGTAAATGCGACACTTCTTTGCAAGGAAATAGCGTTTGCAGATATCTACGTATCGTAGCAATAGAGTTCTTATGATTCTTAAAACGCGATATCGCATCTCATTTCTATGTTTCATGGTAAGGTATAATATGATTTGCGAAGTGTTATGTATCCGTCGTCTACACTTCAAATGAATGTAAATGCGACACTTTCTTGCAAGGAAATAGCGTTTGCAGATGTCTACGTATCGTAGCAATTGATTTCTGCTGCTTCTTAAAACGCGATATCGCATCTCATTTCTATGTTTCATGGTAAGATGTAATATGATTTGCGAAGTGTTATGTATTCCTCGTCTACGCTTCAAATGAATGTAACTGCGACACTTCCTTGCTAGGAAATAGCGTCTGCAGATGTCTAGGTATCGTAGCAATAAAGTTCTAATGCTTCTTAAAACGCGATATCGCATCTCATTTCTATGTTTCATGGTAAGATATAATATGATTTGCGAAGTGTTATGTATTCCTCGTCTACACATCAAATGAATGTAAATGCGACACTTCCTTGCAAGGAAATAGCGTTTGCAGATGTCTACGTATCGTAGCAATAGAGTTCTTATGATTCTTACAAAGCGATATCGCATCTCATTTCTATGTTTCATGGTAAGATATAATATGATTTGCGAAGTATCATGTATTCCTCGTCTACGATTCAAATGAATGTAAATGCGACACTTCCTTGCAAGGAAATAGCGTTTGCAGATGTCTGCGTATCGTAGCAATAGAGTTCTTATGATTCTTAAATCGCGATATTGCATCTCATTTCTATGTTTCATGGTACGATTCAAATGAATGTAAATGCGACACTTCCTTGCAAGGAAATAGCGTCTGCAGGTGTCTAGGTATCGTAGCAATAGAGTTCTAATGCTTCTTAAAACGCGATATCGCATCTCATTTCTATATTTCATGGTAAGATATAATATGATTTGCAAAGTGTTATGTATTCCTCGTCTACACTTCAAATGAATGTAACTGCGACACTTCCTTGCTAGGAAGTAGCGTCTGCAGATGTCTAGGTATCGTAGCAATAGAGTTCTAATGCTACTTAAAACGCGATATCGCATCTCATTTCTATGTTTCATGGTAAGATGTAAAATGATTTGCGAAGTGTTATGTATTCCTCGTCTACACTTCAAATGAATGTAACTGCGGCACTTCCATTCTAGGAAATAGCGTCTGCAGATGTCTAGGTATCGTAGCAACAGAGTTCTAATGCTTCTTAAAACGCGATATCGCATCTCATTTCTATGTTTCATGGTAAGATATAATATTCATTGCGAAGTGTTATGCATTCCTCGTCTACACTTCAAATGAATGTAAATGCGACACTCCCTTGCAAGGAAATAGCGTTTGCAGATGTCTACGTATCGTAGCAATAGAGTTGAAATGCTTCTTAAAACGAGATATTGCATCTCATATCTATGTTTCATGATAAGATATAATATTCATTGCGAAGTGATATGCATTCCTCGTCTACGATTCAAATGAATGTAAATGCGACACTTCCTTGCAAGGAAATAGCGTTTGCAGATGTCTGCGTACCGTAGCAATAGAGTTCTTATGATTCTTAAAACGCGATATCGCATCTCATTTCTATGTTTCATGATAAGATTTAATATTCGTTGCGAAGTGTTATGCATGCCCCGTCTACGATTCAAATGAATGTAAATGCGACACTTCCTTGCAAGGAAATAGCGTTTGCAGATGTCTACGTATCGTAGCAATAGAGTTCTTATGATTCTTAAAACGCGATATCGCATCTCATTTCTATGTTTCATGGTAAGATATAATATGATTTGCGAAGTGTTACGTAGTCCTCGTCTACACTTCAAATGAATGTAAATGCGACACTTCGTTGCTAGGAAATAGCGTTTGCAGATGTCTACGTATCGAAGCAATAGAGTTCAAATGCTTCTTTAAAAGAGATATTGCATCTCTTATCTATGTTTCATGATAAGATATAATATTCTTTGCGAAGTGTTATGCATTCCTCGTCTACGATTCAAATGAATGTGAATGCGACACTTCCTCGCTAGGAAATGGCGTTTGCAGATGTCTGCGTATCGTAGCAATAGAGTTCTTATGATCCTTAAAACGCGATATCGCATCTCATTTCTATGTTTCATGATAAGATTTAATATTCATTGCGAAGTGTTATGCATTCCTCGTCTACACTTCAAATGAATGTAAATGCGACACTTCGTTGCTAGGAAATAGCGTTTGCAGATGTCTACGTATCGAAGCAATAGGTTTCAAATGCTTCTTAAAACAAGATATCGCATCTCATTTCTATGTTTCATGATAAGATGTAATATTCATTGCGAAGTGTTATGTATTCCTCGCCTACACTTCAAATGAATGTAAATGCGACACTTACTTGCTAGGAAATAGCGTTTGCAGATGTCTACGTATCGTAGCAATAGATTTCTAATGCTCGTTAAAACGCGATATCGCATCTCATTTCTATGTTTCATGGTAAGATATAATATGATTTGCGAAGTGTCATGTATTCCTCGTCTACACTTCAAATGAATGTAAATGCGACACTTCCTTGCTAGGAAATAGCGTCTGCAGATGTCTAGGTATCGTAGCAATAGAATTCTAATGCTTCTTTAAAACGCGATATCGCATCTCATTTCTATGTTTCATATATTCATTGCGAAGTGTTATCCTTTCCTCGTCTACGATTCAAATGAATGTAAATGCGACACTCCCTTGCATGGAAATAGCGTTTGCAGATGTCTACGTATCGTAGCAATAGAGTTCAAATGCTTCTTAAAACGAGATATTGCATCTCATATCTATGTTTCATGATAAGATATAATATTCATTGCGAAGTGTTATGCATGCCTCGTCTACGATACAAATGAATGTAAATGCGACACTTCCTTGCAAGGAAATAGCGTTTGTAGATGTCTACGTATCGTAGCAATAGAGTTCTTATGATTCTTAAAACGCGATATCGCATCTCATTTCTATGTTTCATGGTAAGATATAATATGATTTGCGAAGTGTCATGTATTCCACGTCTACACTTCAAATGAACGTAAATGCGACACTATCTTGGTAGGAAATAGCGTCTGCAGATGTATAGGTATCGTAGCAATAGAGTTCTAATGCTTCTTAAAACGCGATATCGCATCTCATTTCTATGTTTCATGGTAAGATATAATATGATTTGCGAAGTGCTATGTATTCCTCGTCTACACTTCAAATAAATGTAAATGCGACACTTCCTTGCAAGGAAATAGCGTCTGCAGATGTCTAGGTATCGTAGAAATAGAGTGCAAATGCGTCATAAAACGAGATATTGCATCTCATATCTATGTTTCATGATAAGATATAATATTCGTTGCGAAGTGTTATATATTCCTCGTCTACACTTCAAATGTAAATGCGACACTTCTTTCCAAGGAAATAGCGTTTGCAGATATCTACGTATCGTAGCAATAGATTTCTAATGCTTCTTAAAACACGATATCGCATCTCATTTCTATGTTTCATGGTAAGATATAATATTCATTGCGAAGTGTTATGCATTCCTCGTCTACACTTCAAAGGAATGTAAATGCGACGCTCCCTTGCAAGGAAATAGCGTTTGCAGATGTCTACGTATCGTAGCAATAGAGTTCAAATGCTTCTTAAAACGAGATATTGCATCACATATCTATGTTTCATGATAAGATATAATATTCATTGCGAAGTGATATGCATTCCTCGTCTACGATTCAAATGAATGTAAATGCGACACTTCCTTGCAAGGAAATAGCGTTTGCAGATGTCTGCGTATCGTAGCAATAGAGTTCTTATGATTCTTAAAACGCGATATCGCATCTCATTTCTATGTTTCATGGTAAGATGTAATATGATTTGCGAAGTGTTATGTATTCCTCGTCTACACTTCAAATGAATGTAACTGCGACACTTCCTTGCTAGGAAATAGCGTCTGCAGATGTCTAGGTATCGTAGCAATAGAGTTCTAATGCTTCTTAAAACGCGATATCGCATCTCATTTCTATGTTTCATGGTAGGATATAATATGATTTGCGAAGTGTTATGTATTCCTCTTCTACACTTCAAATGAATGCAAATGCGACACTTCTTTGCAAGGAAATAGCGTTTGCAGATGTCTACGTATCGTAGCAATAGAGTTCATATGATTCTTAAAACGGGATATCGCATCACATTTCTATGTTTCATGGTAAGACATAATATGATTTGCGGAGTGTTATGTATTCCTCGTCTACACTTCAGATGAATGTAAATGCGACACTTCCTTGCAAGGAAATAGCGTTTGCAAATGTCTACCTATCGTAGCAGTAGTGTTCTAATGCTTCTTAAAATGCGATATCGCATCTCATTTCTATGTTTCATGGTAAGATATAATATGATTTGCGAAGTGTTATCTATTCCTCGTCTATTCTTCAAATGAATGTAAATGCGACACTTCCTTGCAAGGAAATAGCGTTTGCAAATGTCTACCTATCGTAGCAATAGTGATCTAATGCTTCTTAAAACGCGATATCGCATCGCATTTCTATGTTTCATGGTAAGATATAATATGATTTGCGAAGTGTCATGTATTCCTCGTCTACACTTCAAATGAATGTAAATGCGACACTTCTTTGCAAGGAAATAGCGTTTGCAGATATCTACGTATCGTAGCAATAGAGTTCTTATGATTCTTAAAACGCGATATCGCATCTCATTTCTATGTTTCATGGTAAGGTATAATATGATTTGCGAAGTGTTATGTATCCGTCGTCTACACTTCAAATGAATGTAAATGCGACACTTTCTTGCAAGGAAATAGCGTTTGCAGATGTCTACGTATCGTAGCAATTGATTTCTGCTGCTTCTTAAAACGCGATATCGCATCTCATTTCTATGTTTCATGGTAAGATGTAATATGATTTGCGAAGTGTTATGTATTCCTCGTCTACGCTTCAAATGAATGTAACTGCGACACTTCCTTGCTAGGAAATAGCGTCTGCAGATGTCTAGGTATCGTAGCAATAAAGTTCTAATGCTTCTTAAAACGCGATATCGCATCTCATTTCTATGTTTCATGGTAAGATATAATATGATTTGCGAAGTGTTATGTATTCCTCGTCTACACATCAAATGAATGTAAATGCGACACTTCCTTGCAAGGAAATAGCGTTTGCAGATGTCTACGTATCGTAGCAATAGAGTTCTTATGATTCTTACAAAGCGATATCGCATCTCATTTCTATGTTTCATGGTAAGATATAATATGATTTGCGAAGTATCATGTATTCCTCGTCTACGATTCAAATGAATGTAAATGCGACACTTCCTTGCAAGGAAATAGCGTTTGCAGATGTCTGCGTATCGTAGCAATAGAGTTCTTATGATTCTTAAATCGCGATATTGCATCTCATTTCTATGTTTCATGGTACGATTCAAATGAATGTAAATGCGACACTTCCTTGCAAGGAAATAGCGTCTGCAGGTGTCTAGGTATCGTAGCAATAGAGTTCTAATGCTTCTTAAAACGCGATATCGCATCTCATTTCTATATTTCATGGTAAGATATAATATGATTTGCAAAGTGTTATGTATTCCTCGTCTACACTTCAAATGAATGTAACTGCGACACTTCCTTGCTAGGAAGTAGCGTCTGCAGATGTCTAGGTATCGTAGCAATAGAGTTCTAATGCTACTTAAAACGCGATATCGCATCTCATTTCTATGTTTCATGGTAAGATGTAAAATGATTTGCGAAGTGTTATGTATTCCTCGTCTACACTTCAAATGAATGTAACTGCGGCACTTCCATTCTAGGAAATAGCGTCTGCAGATGTCTAGGTATCGTAGCAACAGAGTTCTAATGCTTCTTAAAACGCGATATCGCATCTCATTTCTATGTTTCATGGTAAGATATAATATTCATTGCGAAGTGTTATGCATTCCTCGTCTACACTTCAAATGAATGTAAATGCGACACTCCCTTGCAAGGAAATAGCGTTTGCAGATGTCTACGTATCGTAGCAATAGAGTTGAAATGCTTCTTAAAACGAGATATTGCATCTCATATCTATGTTTCATGATAAGATATAATATTCATTGCGAAGTGATATGCATTCCTCGTCTACGATTCAAATGAATGTAAATGCGACACTTCCTTGCAAGGAAATAGCGTTTGCAGATGTCTGCGTACCGTAGCAATAGAGTTCTTATGATTCTTAAAACGCGATATCGCATCTCATTTCTATGTTTCATGATAAGATTTAATATTCGTTGCGAAGTGTTATGCATGCCCCGTCTACGATTCAAATGAATGTAAATGCGACACTTCCTTGCAAGGAAATAGCGTTTGCAGATGTCTACGTATCGTAGCAATAGAGTTCTTATGATTCTTAAAACGCGATATCGCATCTCATTTCTATGTTTCATGGTAAGATATAATATGATTTGCGAAGTGTTACGTAGTCCTCGTCTACACTTCAAATGAATGTAAATGCGACACTTCGTTGCTAGGAAATAGCGTTTGCAGATGTCTACGTATCGAAGCAATAGAGTTCAAATGCTTCTTTAAAAGAGATATTGCATCTCTTATCTATGTTTCATGATAAGATATAATATTCTTTGCGAAGTGTTATGCATTCCTCGTCTACGATTCAAATGAATGTGAATGCGACACTTCCTCGCTAGGAAATGGCGTTTGCAGATGTCTGCGTATCGTAGCAATAGAGTTCTTATGATCCTTAAAACGCGATATCGCATCTCATTTCTATGTTTCATGATAAGATTTAATATTCATTGCGAAGTGTTATGCATTCCTCGTCTACACTTCAAATGAATGTAAATGCGACACTTCGTTGCTAGGAAATAGCGTTTGCAGATGTCTACGTATCGAAGCAATAGGTTTCAAATGCTTCTTAAAACAAGATATCGCATCTCATTTCTATGTTTCATGATAAGATGTAATATTCATTGCGAAGTGTTATGTATTCCTCGCCTACACTTCAAATGAATGTAAATGCGACACTTACTTGCTAGGAAATAGCGTTTGCAGATGTCTACGTATCGAAGCAATAGAGTTCAAATGCTTCTTAAAAAAGAGATATTGCATCTCTTATCTATGATTCATGGTTAGATATAATATGATTTGCGAAGTGTCATGTATTCCTCGTCTACACTTCAAATGAATGTAAATGCGACACTTCCTCGCTAGGAAATAGCGTCTGCAAATGTCTACCTATCGTAGCAATAGAGTTCTAATGCTTCTTAAAAAAGAGATATTGCATCTCTTATCTATGTTTCATGGTAAGATATAATATGATTTGCGAAGTGTCATGTATTCCTCGTCTACACTTCAAATGAATGTGTATGCGACACTTCCTCGCTAGGGAATAGAGTTTGCAGATGTCTACGTATCGTAGCAATAGAATTCTAATGCTTCTTAAAACGCGATATCGCATCTCATTTCTATGTTTCATGGTAAGATATAATATGATTTGCGAAGTGTCTTGTATTCCACGTCTACACTTCAAATGAATGTAAATGCGATACTACCTTGCGAGGAAATAGCGTTTGCAGATGTCTAGGTATCGTAGCAATAGAGTTCTAATGCTACTTAAAACGCGATATCGCATCTCATTTCTATGTTTCATGGTAAGATATAATATGATTTGCGAAGTGTTATGTATTCCCCGTCTACACTTCAAATGAATGTAAATGCGACACTTCCTTGCAAGGAAATAGCGATTGCAGATGTCTACGTATCGTAGCAATAGAGTTCATATGATTCCTAAAACGCGATATCGCATCTCATTTCTATATTTCATGGTAAGATATAATATGATTTGCGAAGTGTTATGTATTCCTCGTCTACACTTCAAATGAATGTAAATGCGACACTTCCTTGCTAGGAAATAGCGATTGCAGATGTCTTCGTATCGTAGCAATAGAGTTCATATGATTCCTAAAAAGCGATATCGCATCTCATTTCTATGTTTCATGGTAAGATATAACATGATTTGCGAAGTGTTATGTATTCCTCGTCTACACTTCAAATGAATGTAAATGCGACGCTTCCTCGCTAGGAAATAGCGTTTGCAGATGTCTACGTATCGAAGCAATAGAGTTCAAATGCTTCTTAAAACGCGATATCGCATCTCATTTCTATGTTTCATGGTAAGATATAATATGATTTGCGAAGTGTTATGTATTCCTCGTCTACACTTCAAATGAATGTAGATGCGACACTACCTTGCTAGGAAATAGCGTCTGCAGATGTATAGGTATCGTAGCAATAGAGTTCTAATGGCTCTTAAAAGGCGATATCGCATCTCATTTCTATGTTTCATGGTTAGATATAATATGATTTGCGAAGTGTTATGTAGTCCTCGTCTACACTTCAAATGAATGTAAATGCGACACTTCGTTGCTAGGAAATAGCGTTTGCAGATGTCTACGTATCGAAGCAATAGAGTTCAAATGCTTCTTAAAAAAGAGATATTGCATCTCTTATCTATGATTCATGGTTAGATATAATATGATTTGCGAAGTGTCATGTATTCCTCGTCTACACTTCAAATGAATGTAAATGCGACACTTCCTCGCTAGGAAATAGCGTCCGCAAATGTCTACCTATCGTAGCAATAGAGTTCTAATGCTTCTTAAAAAAGAGATATTGCATCTCTTATCTATGTTTCATGGTAAGATATAATATGATTTGCGAAGTGTCATGTATTCCTCGTCTACACTTCAAATGAATGTGTATGCGACACTTCCTCGCTAGGGAATAGAGTTTGCAGATGTCTACGTATCGTAGCAATAGAATTCTAATGCTTCTTAAAACGCGATATCGCATCTCATTTCTATGTTTCAAGGTAAGATATAATATGATTTGCGAAGTGTCTTGTATTCCACGTCTACACTTCAAATGAATGTAAATGCGATACTACCTTGCGAGGAAATAGCGTTTGCAGATGTCTAGGTATCGTAGCAATAGAGTTCTAATGCTACTTAAAACGCGATATCGCATCTCATTTCTATGTTTCATGGTAAGATATAATATGATTTGCGAAGTGTTATGTATTCCTCGTCTACACTTCAAATGAATGTAAATGCGACACTTCCTTGCAAGGAAATAGCGATTGCAGATGTCTACGTATCGTAGCAATAGAGTTCATATGATTCCTAAAACGCGATATCGCATCTCATTTCCATATTTCATGGTAAGATATAATATGATTTGCGAAGTGTTATGTATTCCTCGTCTACACTTCAAATGAATGTAAATGCGACACTTCCTTGCTAGGAAATAGCGATTGCAGATGTCTACGTATCGTAGCAATAGAGTTCATATGATTCCTAAAAAGCGATATCGCATCTCATTTCTATGTTTCATGGTAAGATATAACATGATTTGCGAAGTGTTATGTATTCCTCGTCTACACTTCAAATGAATGTAAATGCGACGCTTCCTCGCTAGGAAATAGCGTTTGCAGATGTCTACGTATCGAAGCAATAGAGTTCAAATGCTTCTTAAAACGCGATATCGCATCTCATTTCTATGTTTCATGGTAAGATATAATATGATTTGCGAAGTGTTATGTATTCCTCGTCTACACTTCAAATGAATGTAGATGCGACACTACCTTGCTAGGAAATAGCGTCTGCAGATGTATAGGTATCGTAGCAATAGAGTTCTAATGGCTCTTAAAACGCGATATCGCATCTCATTTCTATGTTTCATGGTTAGATATAATATGATTTGCGAAGTGTTATGTAGTCCTCGTCTACACTTCAAATGAATGTAACTGCGACACTTCCTTGCAAGTAATTAGCGTTTGCAGATGTCTACGTATCGTAGCAATAGATTTGTAATGCTTCTTAAAACGCGATATCGCATCTCATTACTATGTTTCATGGTAAGGTATAATATGATTTGCGAAGTATCATGTATTCCTCGTCTACACTTCAAATGAATGTAAATGCGACACTTCCTTGCTAGGAAATAGCGTCTGCAGATGTCTAGTTATCGTAGCAATAGAGTTCTAATGCTTCTTAAAACGCGATATCGCATCCCATTTCTATGTTTCATGGTAAGATGTAATATGATTTGCGAAGTGTTATCTATTCCTCGTCTACACTTCAAATGAATGTAAATGCGACACTTCCTTGCTAGTAAATAGCGCTTTCAGATGTCTACTTATCGAAGCAATAGAGTTCAAATGCTTCTTAAAACGAGATATTGCATCTCATATCTATGTTTCATGATAAGATATAATATTCATTGCGAAGTGTTATGCATTGCTCGTCTACGATACAAATGAATATTAATGCGACACTTCCTTGCAAGGAAATTGCGTTTGCAGATTTCTACGTATCGTAGCAATAGAGTTCTCATGATTCTTAAAACGCGATATCGCATCTCATTTCTATGTTTCATGGTAAGATATAAAATGATTTGCGAAGTGTTATGTAGTCCTCGCCTACACTTCAAATGAATGTAAATGCGACACTTCCTTGCTAGTAAATAGCGCTTTCAGATGTCTACTTATCGAAGCAATAGAGTTCAAATGCTTCTTAAAACGAGATATTGCATCTCATATCTATGTTTCATGATAAGATATAGTATACATTGCGAAGTGTTATGCATTGCTCGTCTACGATACAAATGAATATTAATGCGACACTTCCTTGCAAGGAAATTGCGTTTGCAGATTTCTACGTATCGTAGCAATAGAGTTCTCATGATTCTTAAAACGCGATATCGCATCTCATTTCTATGTTTCATGGTAAGATATAAAATGATTTGCGAAGTGTTATGTAGTCCTCGCCTACACTTCAAATGAATGTAAATGCGACACTTCCTTGCTAGGAAAGAGCGTTTGCAGATGTCTACCTATCGTAGCAATAGAGTTCTAATGGCTCTTAAAACGCGATATCGCATCTCATTTCTATGTTTCATGGTTAGATATAATATGATTTGCGAAGTGTTATGTAGTCCTCGTCTACTCTTCAAATGAATGTAAATGCGACACTTCGTTGCTAGGAAATAGCGTTTGCAGATGTCTACGTATCGAAGCAATAGAGTTCAAATGCTTCTTAAAACGAGATATTGCATCTCATATCTATGTTTCTTGATAAGATATAATATTCATTGCGAAGTGTTATGCATTCCTCGTCTACGTTTCAAATGAATATAAATGCGACACTTCCTTGCAAGGAAATAGCGTTTGCAGATGTCTACGTATCGTAGCAATGGTGTTCTAATGCTTCTTAAAACGCGATATCGCATCTCATTTCTATGTTTCATGGTAAGATATAATATGATTTGCGAAGTATCATGTATTCCTCGTCTACACTTCAAATGAATGTGAATGCGACACTTCCTCGCTAGGAAATGGCGTTTGCAGATGTCTACGTATCGTAGCAATAGATTTCTAATGCTTCTTAAAACGCGATATCCCATCTCATTTCTATGTTTAATGGTAAGATATAATATGATTTGCGAAGTGTCATGTATTCCACGTCTACACTTCAAATGAACGTAAATGCGACACTACCTTGCAAGTAATTAGCGTTTGCAGATGTCTACGTATCGTAGCAATAGATTTGTAATGCTTCTTAAAACGCGATATCGCATCTCATTACTATGTTTCATGGTAAGGTATAATATGATTTGCGAAGTATCATGTATTCCTCGTCTACACTTCAAATGAATGTAAATGCGACACTTCCTTGCTAGGAAATAGCGTCTGCAGATGTCTAGTTATCGGAGCAATAGAGTTCTAATGCTTCTTAAAACGCGATATCGCATCCCATTTCTATGTTTCATGGTAAGATGTAATATGATTTGCGAAGTGTTATCTATTCCTCGTCTACACTTCAAATGAATGTAAATGCGACTCTTCCTTGCTAGTAAATAGCGCTTTCAGATGTCTACTTATCGAAGCAATAGAGTTCAAATGCTTCTTAAAACGAGATATTGCATCTCATATCTATGTTTCATGATAAGATATAATATTCATTGCGAAGTGTTATGCATTGCTCGTCTACGATACAAATGAATATTAATGCGACACTTCCTTGCAAGGAAATTGCGTTTGCAGATTTCTACGTATCGTAGCAATAGAGTTCTCATGATTCTTAAAACGCGATATCGCATCTCATTTCTATGTTTCATGGTAAGATATAAAATGATTTGCGAAGTGTTATGTAGTCCTCGCCTACACTTCAAATGAATGTAAATGCGACACTTCCTTGCTAGGAAAGAGCGTTTGCAGATGTCTACCTATCGTAGCAATAGGGTTCTAATGCTTCTTAAAACGCGATATCGCATCTCATTTCTATGTTACATAGTAAGATATAAGATGATTTGCGAAGAGTTATGTATTCCTCGTCTACACTTCAAATGAATGTAAATGCGACACATCCTTGCTAGGAAATAGCGTCTGCAGATGTCTAGGTATCGTAGCAATAGAGTTCTGATGCTTCTTAAAACGCGATATCGCATCCCATTTCTATGTTTCATGGTAAGATGTAATATGATTTGCGAAGTGTCATGTATTCCACGTCTACACTTCAAATGAATGTAAATGCGACACTACCTTGCAAGGAAATAGCGTTTGCAGATGTCTACGTATCGAAGCAATAGAGTTCAAATGCTTCTTAAAACAAGATATCGCATCTCATTTCTATGCTTCATGATAAGATGTAATATTCATTGCGAAGTATTATGTATTCCTCGCCTACACTTCAAATGAATGTAAATGCGACACTTCCTTGCTAGGAAATAGCGTTTCCAGATGTCTACGTATCGAAGCAATAGAGTTCTAATGCTTCTTAAAACGCGATATCGCATCTCATTTCTATTTTTCATGGTAAGATATAATATGATTCGCGACGTATTATGTACTCCTCGTCTACTCTTCAAATGAATGTGAATGCGACACTTCCTCGCTAGGAAATAGCGTTTGCAGATGTCTACGTATCGTAGCAATAGAATTCTAATGCTTCTTAAAACGCGATATCGCATCTCATTTCTATGATTCATGGTAAGATATAATATGATTTGCGAAGTGTCATGTATTCCACGTCTACACCTCAAATGAATGTAAATGCGATACTACCATGCAAGGAAATAGCGTTTGCAGATGTCTAGGTATCGTAGCAATAGAGTTCTAATGCTACTTAAAACGCGATATCGCATCTCATTTCTATGTTTCATGGTAAGATATAATATGATTTGCGAAGTGTTATGCATTCCTCGTCTACGCTTCAAATGAATGTGAATGCGACACTTCCTCGCTAGGAAATAGCGTTTGCAGATATCTACGTATCGTAGCAATAGAGTGCTAATGCTTCTTAAAACGCGATATCGCATCTCATTTCTATGTTTCATGGTCAAATATAATATGATTTGCGAAGTGTTATGTATTCCTCGTCTACACTTCAAATGAATGTAAATGCGACACTTCCTTGCTAGGAAATAGCGTTTGCAGATGTCTACGTATCGTAGCAATAGAGTTCTTATGATTCTTAAAACGCGATATCGCATCTCATTTCTATGTTTCATGGTAAGATATAATATGATTTGCGAAGTGTTATGTATTCCTCGTCTACACTTCAAATGAAAGTAAATGCGACACTTCCTTGCAAGGAAATAGCGTTTGCAAATGTCTACCTATCGTAGCAATAGCGTTCTAATGCTTCTTAAAACGCGATATCGCATCTCATTTCTATGTTTCATGGTAAGATATAATATGATTTGCGAAGTGTCATGTATTCCTCGTCTACACTTCAAATGAATGTAAATGCGACACTTCCTTGCAAGGAAATAGCGTCTGCAGATGTCTAGGTATCGTAGCAATAGCTTTCTAATGCTTCTTAAAACGCGATATCGAATCTCATTCCTATGTTTCATGGTAAGATATAATACGATTTGCGAAGTGTCATGTATTTCTCGTCTACACTTCAAATGAATGTAAATGCGACACTTCCTTGCAAGGAAATAGCGTTTACAGATGTCTACCTATCGTAGCAATAGTGTTCTAATGCTTCTTAAAACGCGATATCGCATCTCATTTCTATGTTTCATGGTAAGATATAATATGATTTGCGAAGTATCATGTATTCCTCGTCTACACTTCAAATGAATGTAAATGCGACACTTCTTTGCTAGGAAATAGCGTTAGCAAATGTCTACCTATCGTAGCAATAGTGTTCTAATGCTTCTTAAAACGCGATATCGCATCTCATTTCTATGTTTCATGGTAAGATATAACATGATTTGCGAAGTGTTATGTATTCCTCGTCTACACTTCAAATGAATGTAAATGCGACACTTCTTTGCTAGGAAATAGCGTTTGCAAATGTCTACCTATCGTAGCAATAGTGTTCTAATGCTTCTTAAAACGCGATATCGCATCTCATTTCTATGTTTCATGGTAAGATATAATATGGTTTGCGAAGTATCATGTATTCCTCGTCTACACTTCAAATGAATGTTAATGCGACAATTCCTTCCTAGGAAATAGCGTCTGCAGATGTCTAGGTATCGTAGCAATAGAGTTCTAATGCTACTTAAAACGCGATATCGCATCTCATTTCTATGTTTCATGGTAAGATATAATATACATTGCGAAGTGTTATGCATTCCTCGTCTACGATTCAAATGAATGTAAATGCGACACTTCCTTGCAAGGAAATAGCGTTTGCAGATGTCTACGTATCGTAGCAATAGAGTTCTTATGATTCTTAAAATGCGATATCGCATCTCATTTCTATGTTTCATGGTAAGATATAATATGTTTTGCGAAGTGTTATGTATTCCTCGTCTACACTTCAAATGAATGTAAATGCGACACTTCCTTGCTAGGAAATAGCGTCTGCCGATGTCTAGGTATCGTAGCAATAGAGTTCTAATGCTACTTAAAACGCGATATCGCATCTCATTTCTATGCTTCATGGTAAGACATAATATGATTTGCGAAGTGTTATGTATTCCTCGTCTACACTTCAAATGAATGTAAATGCGACACTTCTTTGCTAGGAAATAGCGTTTGCAAATGACTACCTATCGTAGCAACAGTGTTCTGATGCTTCTTAAAACGCGATATCGCATCTCATTTCTATGTTTCATGGTAAGATATAATATGGTTTGCGAAGTGTCATGTATTCCTCGTCTACACTTCAAATGAATGTAAATGCGACACTTCCTTGCAAGGAAATAGCGTCTGCAGATGTCTAGGTATCGTAGCAATAGAGTTCTAATGCTTCTTAAACCGCGATATCGCATCTCATTTCTATGTTTCATGGTAAGATATAATATTCATTGCGAAGTGTTATGCATTCCTCGTCTACGATTCAAATGAATGTAAATGCGACACTTCCTTGCAAGGAAATAGCGTTTGCAGATGTCTACGTATCGTAGCAATAGAGTTCTTATGAGTCTTAAAACGCGATATCGCATCGCATTTCTATGTTTCATGGTAAGATATAATATGATTTGCGAAGTGTTATGTATTCCTCGTCTACACTTCAAATGAATGTAAATGCGACACTTCTTTGCTAGGAAATAGCGTTTGCAAATGTCTACCTATCGTAGCAATAGTGTTCTAATGCTTCTTAAAACGCGATATCGCATCTCATTTCTATGTTTCATGGTAAGATATAATATGGTTTGCGAAGTATCATGTATTCCTCGTCTACACTTCAAATGAATTTTAATGCGACAATTCCTTCCTAGGAAATAGCGTCTGCAGATGTCTAGGTATCGTAGCAATAGAGTTCTAATGCTACTTAAAACGCGATATCGCATCTCATTTCTATGTTTCATGGTATGATATAATATACATTGCGAAGTGTTATGCATTCCTCGTCTACGATTCAAATGAATGTAAATGCGACACTTCCTTGCAAGGAAATAGCGTTTGCAGATGTCTACGTATCGTAGCAATAGAGTTCTTATGATTCTTAAAATGCGATATCGCATCTCATTTCTATGTTTCATGGTAAGATATAATATGTTTTGCGAAGTGTTATGTATTCCTCGTCTACACTTCAAATGAATGTAAATGCGACACTTCCTTGCTAGGAAATAGCGTCTGCCGATGTCTAGGTATCGTAGCAATAGAGTTCTAATGCTATTTAAAACGCGATATCGCATCTCATTTCTATGCTTCATGGTAAGATATAATATGATTTGCGAAGTGTTACGTATTCCTCGTCTACGATTCAAATGAATGTAAATGCGACACTTCCTTGCAAGGAAATAGCGTTTACAGATGTCTACCTATCGTAGCAATAGTGT